>NC_064812.1:58841961-58943421 GCF_023721935.1 Panthera uncia | reverse complement strand
CTTTTCTTTTCTTTTCTTTTCTTTTCTTTTCTTTTCTTTTCTTTTCTCTTTTCTAACATTGAGGTTTTCCTATCCTTTCTGAGGATAAAAAAATTCATCTCCTTTCTGCCCTGCAACTGCTTGTGAAGGCTGCCCAGGGCCTCTGTCTTGCTAAAGCCAAAGCTCCATCTTCAGTCTTTGCCTTACTTGACTTTTCAGCAAACTTGACCCAGTTAACCCCATCTCTTTTAGCAAACGCTTTCTTCTCTTGACTTCCAAGATGTCCCGGGTTCCTGTTTTTCCTCCTACTTTACTGGCCACATCTGCCCAGATCCTTGCTCCTTCCTTCTCTTTTCATTGACACATCCAGTGCTCAGATCTTAGATCTCTTGTTTTTCTTGAGTTGACTCACTCCCTTGGAAATCTCCTGTGGTGTCATGGCTTTATATGCTAACAGCGATCACAGGTACATCTCCAGCCCAATTCTGCCCCGATTCCAGACGCTGATGGCCAACCATCTATTCTGTGTCTCTACATTACCATGGTCGTGTGTCTTAAACCTAACTCTGTATCTTTCCTTCAGGTTAACTTCCCTTCGAGTCTTTTGCATATCAGTTAAGGACAACTTCTTTCATGTGTAGGAAGAACCCCTGACTCCTCTTTCCTCATAGTCCTTCAAGAAATCATGATATCCAGAATCTTATTACCACTTCTCCCCACCTGTTACTACCTTATTATTAAAAAAAATTTTTTTTAACGTTTATTCAGTTTTGAGAGACAGAGAGAGTGTGTGAGCAGGGGAGGGGCAGAGAGAGAGAGGGAGACTGAGAATCCTAAGCAGGCTCCAGGCTCTGAGCTGTCAGCACAGAGCCCGATGTGGGGTTTGAACTCATGAACCATGAGATCATGACCTGAGCTGAAGTCGGACGCTTAACCGACTGAGCCACCCAAGGCACCTCATCATTGTTACTACTTTAGTCGGAACCACCAACATGTCTTGCACGGATGATTGCAGTTGCCTTTTAACTGGTCTCCAAGCTTCTGCCCAGGTCTCCCTGCATCAGCCAGCTGGGTTCTTCGGTACATCAGTGAGATCATTTCACTTCTCTGCCCAAACCCTCAGTGACTCTCTCTTTCCTTCAAAGTAAAAGCCAAAACCCTTATCAAGGCCTGTTAGGATCTGCAAGATCTTCTCCTTTCCCCCACCCATTACTTCTCTGACTTGGTCTCCTGCTACTCTTTCACTACAGGTGCAGTGGCCCTGCTTTTCCTGAAACATTCCAGATGTGTTTCCATTTTCAGGCCTTTGCACCTGATGCTCCATCTGTCTAGAATGTTATTCGCTAGATATGTGTGTACCTCTTCATTCCGAGCCCTTTCTCCAAGGTCACCTTCTTCTGGATGACCCTAATTACCATTGCAATCTGCTCTCTGCCTCCAGCACCCCTGATCCCTCTGCTCTCTGATGGGTATACCTTGCAGAAATTGCAGGTTTGGTTGCAGACCACTGCAATAAAGCCAGTCACATGGGTTTTTTGGTTTCCCATGCATGTGAAAGTTGTTTTCCTTATACTGAAGTCTACGAAGTGTGCAATAGCGTTATGTGTGAAAAAACACAAAACAACGTGCATACGTTAAAGAATACTTTATTGCTAAAAAGTGCTAGCCATCATCTGAGCTTTCAGTGAGTTGTAATCACTGATCATAGATCACCATACAAATATAATAATGAAAAAGTTTGAAATGTTGTGAGAATCACCAAAGGGACACAAAGAGAGCAGCCGCTGTTGGGAAATTGTGCTAATAAACTTGCTTGACACAAGGGTGTCACACACCCTGAATTTGTTAAAAAACAAAAGTAGTATCTGTGAAGCCCAATAAAGTGAAGTGCAATAAAATGAGATAGGCCTGTTTTTTTCCCGTAACTCTTGTTCAGGAGGAGACTAAATACACTTATTTATTCTCATTGTTTTAGTTGTCAGCTTCTCCCACTAGAATGTAATCTTCACGAAGGCAGAGGCTTTCGTCTGTTTTCCATCCCCGCGCCTACTGCTTTCGGTAGTACACGTTCTCAGCAGGTGTGTTAAGTGGATGAGAGCAAGCCGTGGATGCTGGCCTCTGGCTGGCTTCCTCCCGCAGGTGGTACTGGTTCTCTCTTCAGACCCGCTTTCAGTGTGTTTGGGGGGTTGGAGCAAGAGTGCAACTTCCCTGGGGATGGTTTCCGGGAGAGGGAAGAAAGAGAGAAGGGAAAACCTGTCACGCTATTGTGGTAATGAGTTGCCTTGTTCCTGCTCAAGTGATAGAGCCTGGTAATCAGAGGGCCTGGCCTAGTTTGATGTATTTGTATTCTGTTATTTTTACTTAACATTGTATGAGCACTTCCCTCACTTTTTCTTTCATAGTCTTCATTATTATTGTTGTTATTATTTTTAAAAATTTTAAATGTTTATTTATTTTTGAGAGAGCACAAGCAGGGGAGGGGCAGAGAGAGAATCCCAAGCAGGCTCCACGCTGGCAGTGCAGAGCCCAACTCCGGGGCTCGATCTCATGAACCAGGAGATCATGACCTGAGCTGAAATCAAGAGACTCTTAACCGACTGAGCCACCCATGTGCCCCTCATTATTATTTAAATGGCTACATATTTAAAATACAGTCCTAATGACTCAGCCTTGAAGGCTGACATGTAAACAGGGAGATGATCTTGGGTTGCTTTTAGGAACCTAACGGTAAGGTAGTTAAGAGCCCAGGCTAGAGTTTGACTATCTGGGTGCAAATACTGGCTCTGGCCATTTCCAGCTGTGTGACCTTAAGCAATTCATTTAACTGTTTAATTGAGTTTCCTCCTCTGTTAAAAACTGTGTTAGTAACAGTACTTGTACAGTATCTGGATCTGTAATAGTAACAGGGTTATTTTTTTGAGAATAAACGAGTTAATATTTGCAAAGCACTCGAAGTGTAGTCTTTTTTGGAGAATAAACGAGTTAATATTTGCAAAGCACTCGAAGTGTAGTCTTCAGACCAGCATGGTCGGCAATACTGGGGAGCAGTGCTGGTTAGACATGCAGGCTGCGGGGGAGAAGGGGGGGAGGGAGGGGAGGGGGGGTGCCTGGGTTGTGCAGTCAGTTAAGTGGCTGGCTCTTAATTTCGCCTCGGGTCATGATATCCTGGCTCATGAGTTCGAGCCCCGTGAGTGTTTCTGCACTTACAGTGTGGAGCCTGCTTGGGATTCTCCCTCTCCCTCTCCCTCTGCCCCTTCTCTGCTTGTGCTGTGTCTCTCAAAAAAAAAAAAAAAAACTTAAGAAAACAAAAAAGAAATGCAGACTCTTAGGCCCCACCCCAGAACTAATGACTCAGAATGTTCATTCTGACAAGTTCCCCAGGTCTTCCCATGCACATTAATGCCTGAGAAACACTGACTTCAAACAGTGGCTGGGACAGAGCAATTACTACATAATGTTGATTCAGTTTTAAAGTAGTTCCAATTTTTCTCCAGTTAAGACCTCCGAAACTTATTTCTTATCTGTGTCCAGCAAGACTTTCTACTGTAGCTGTGGGATCTCAGGCCAACCACTGCACATCTCTGAGCTTGGGCTTCCTCACCTGTGACGTGAAAGACTCAGAGATGAATACTTTCAGAAGTACCCCGCCACTCTCTTTCTCTGGCATTCACTGCTGCTTATCATCTCACATTTTACTGAGCAGGGCATTTTAAAAGACCAGAATTTCTTTTGGAAACTGGATAAGAGTAAGGCTTTGGAAAAATGTTTGCGAATATTCCTTGTGGTGCAAGCTAGCCAAACCACAGTTGTTGTTGTTATTATTATCTTAATCTCACAGGTATATCTTATTTTGTCTTAATGTCTGTTTGATGGAACTAAGAACTGGCAGTATCCTGGTGCTTTTGGGTGAAACTGCTCTCTATGGTCATTAATCCTTTTAGAATAAAGAACAATGGTCCTTAAGAATTATCTATCTTTTGGTGACATAATTGCTTCATAGGCTATATATCAGAGAGAGCAAGAAATTCTAAGAGATTAATCTTCTAAGATGTAGTCAGTCGTCAAAGGATATTTGTCTGGAAAATAGCCTCTAGAAAATAGCTCTTGTTTTATAGACCAGGAAAATGAAAAGGATGGTGCTTCCCTTGGAAACATTTTCATAACCACTTTCAAGATTTCTAGTATCTTCCTACCATTGACAGAACAGAGGTCAGACTCCTTGGCCTAGTTAGTAATCTTTACTCCTCTTGATTTGGCCCCAGATCATTTGTTGTGGACTGAATTGTGTCCCCCCATATTCATATATTAAAGCCCTAACCCTCAATGCAACTCTTTTTGGAGACAGGGCCTTTAGGGAAGTAATGAAGGTTTAATGAGGTCATTAAGGGTGGGGCCTGAAACCTATAGGACTCAGGTCCTTATAAGAAGAGGATGAGACACCAGAGAGGGTGCTGTCTTTCTCACTGTGTGTACACACAGAAGAAAGGCCCTGTGAGGACACCATGAGAAGGTCAGAAAGAGAGGTCTCACCAGAAACCAACCCTGATGGCACCTTAATCTTGGAATTCTAGCCTCCAGATCTATGAGAAAATATGTTTGTAAGCCAGTAGTCTGTGACATTTTGTTATGGCAGCCCGAGCAGACCTATACATCCTCCTTCTCACTTTGTTATAGCTCGCCTCCTATGTGCCCAGGACTTGCTTGCTTTTATATCTTTGCTCCTGAATCCTCTTTGGATGGCTTTCCTCTCTATTGGTGATTTCAAAATCTTAGTAGGCTCTTTGCAGGGGTAATTAGTTAAGGTTATGGAATGATATCCTCTTCTACGTAGGGTGGGCTGTAAATCCAACAATTAGCATCCTCATAAAAAGAGGAGAGGACATAGAGATCCAAGGGAAAAGACCATGTAAAGATGCAGTTGGAGGTTACACTTATGCTTCCACAAACCAAGGAATTCCAGGAGCTGGAACAGGTGAGGAAGATCTTCCACTGGAACCTTCAGAGGGAGCACGGACCTATTGACACCAATTTTGGCCTTTTGGCTTCCAGAACCGCAAGAGATTAAATTCTTTCCACTTTAAGCCATCGAGTTCATGGTAATTTGCTAGCCCCAGGGAACTAATACACCTTCTCTGATCCTCCCAGGGAAGAGTTCTCAGGGACCCTCTACCTCCTCCCTGGACTTTCTCCCTTCTGATATAGATTGTTTAAGTGAATTCCATCATTTCACCATGACTGGCCCCTGGAGGGGATAATCTTTGAGCCAACAATGTGCTCATTAGAGTCCTGGATACTGCAGGGTTTGTGATCCACAAAAAAATGTGAGTGCAGGACTGTCACATTTCCTAAGGAAAATAATATTAACTGCTCAGGACAAAAATCTCCAAGTGATGACACCTGCATGTGACACGATCCAGATTAATTTATATGGAAACATGTAGTACAGAACAAGAATTTCCTATAGAATAGATTTAGTGGTGGTTCATTGAAACTTTGTGAGGACTATTATTATTTTTAATTTTTTTATTTTTAAGTAATTTCTATACCCAACGTGGGGCTTGAACTCACAACCTCAGGATCAAGAGTTGCATGCTCTACCAACTGAGCCAAGCCAGTGCCCCTGTGAGGGATATTATTGTGTAGTAGAAAGGAACCAGACTAGGAATTGAGGACTCTGGGTTGGGGTTTAAGTCAAGGTCCTGCTCATACCTGGCTGTGATTGACTGAGCTTAGTGTCAATATTAGCAAAGTGAATATAAAACTGTTAATGCTACTTGCCTCATGCAGATGTTATGAAACTTATATGAGGTAGGTTATGAGAGAGGGTTCTGGAAGCTGCAGAGCCCATGAGAATATAAGCTGGGTTGACCATTATCTAGGTGGCCTTGTGGAGTCAGGAAAACAGAGGATTTAGACCTACAAGGGAATTAATGGGTCGTGTAGTGAGCTCCCCAATTTCACATGAGGAAACTGATGCCATCAGATGCCTGGGTGGCTCAGTTGGTTGACCATCCAACTCTTCATTTCGGCTCAGGTCATGATCCCAGGGTCATGGGATTGAGCCCCACATCTGCACTGGGTGTGGAGCCTGCTTAAGATTCTCTCTATCGCTTCCTCTGCCCCTCTCCCCCACTCTCCCTCTTTCAAAAGTAAAAAGAAAAAAAAAGCGATTGTGACTTTAACCATCTAGTATGAATCAAGGAAACCCACGGTGGGAGACTGTGCCCCTCCTCACTGAGATGAGATGTTGTGTATATATAACGAAGGGCCACAGTGAGCAGGAAACTTGCAAAGTTTCTTTAAGAACTTTGTAAATAATGTTATATTATGTAATTATGTAATAATGTTATATCTATAATAACTCATTTCATGAAATGATTCTTTAGAATTCATTTTGAAGAGTGTGCTAAAAACCTTTGGCAGTCACTCTCTGGTATGGGCACACTTTACATGGCATTTATTCAGGACTTAGGTTATCGTGTAATATTGTGCCCTAGATTATTTGACAGAGAGAGGTGTGGGTTTTTAAGGGAAGTGGACTAGATGGAGATACCCAGAGAAGACACTGGCAAGTCACCTGTTCTCGATGGAAGAGTAAAATGAATGTTTGTGTCAATAATATGATGTAGAGATTGATAGCCTAATTCTTGGACCTGAACCTATTAAAATGCAAAATTCTGGTCATCTCAGAGGGAGGAAAGATAGAAACAAACTATACTGTAGATGCAAGTGACCTTTTGTCTTTAAAATATCCTTTACTGTGGGAAGGCAATAACAATGGTCAGAGCAGAAATAAATGAAATAGAGACGAAAAAGACAATAGAAAAGATTAATGAAACTAAGAGCTGGTTCTTTGAAAAGGTAAACAAAACTGAGGAAAGGACTCAAATATATCATAAAAGAGATAACAGATATCACATCGAAGGGTCATAAGAGACTACTCTGAACAATTACACTCTGACACATTTGATAAACCTATAAGAAACAGATAAATTCCTAAAAAATGTATAACATACCTAGAGTGAATCATGAAGAAGTACAAAGTCTGAATAGACTGATCACTAGTAATGGGATTGAATCAGTAATCAAAAACCTTTCAACAAAAGTCCAGGACCAGATGGTGTTACTGGTGAATTCTACCAAACATTCAAAGAAGAATTATTACCAATCCTTCTCAAACTCTTCCAAAAAATATAAGAGAAAGGAACACCTCTAAACTCACTATGGGATCAGCATTACCGTGATACTAAAAGCAGACGAAGGACACAAGAAAAGGAAATTACAGGCCAATATCTCTGATAAACATAGATGTAAAAATCCTCAATGTAATATTAGCAAACTGAATTCAACAATTTGTTAAAGTAATCATATGCCACGACCAACTGGGTTTTATTCCAGGGATGCAAATATGGTTCAACATAAAATGAAGGATAAATTTCATATAATCATCTTAATAGCCACAGAAAAAGCATTGGACAAAAACTCAATATCCAGGTATGATAAAAACCCAACAAAGTGGGTCTACTCAGCATAATAAAGGTCAAATATGACAAGACCACAGCTAATAGGCTCAATAGTGAAAAGCTGAAAGTTTTTCCTCTAAGATCAGGAATAAGACAAGGATGCCCACTCTGGCCATTTATATTCATCTTAGTGTTATAAGTCCTAGCTGGAACAATTAGGAAAAAGAAAGAAAAGTCATCTAAACAGGAAAGGAAGAAGTAAAACTGTCACAAATTTCAGATACTTTATACAGAACATCTTAATTTTCCATCAAAAAAACTATTAGGACTAATAAATGAATTCAGTAAAGTTGCAGGATACAAAATCAATATATAAAAACCTGTTGTTTCTATACACTAATAACAAACTATTAGAGAAAGAAAATAATCTCATTTACAATTTCATCAAAAAGGACAAAATACTTAGGAACAAACTTAACCAAGGAGGTAAAGACCTGTATACTGAAAACTGTAAGACATTGATGAAAAAATTGGAAGATGACACAAATAAACTTTTTTTAATTAAAAATTTTTTTAATGTTTTATTTATTTTTGAGAGAGAGAGAGAGAGAGAGAGAGAGAGAGAGAGTGAGAGTGAGTGAGCAGGGCAGGGGCAGAGAGAGAGGGAAACAGAGAATCCAAAGCAGGCTCTGGGCTCTGAGCTGTCAGCACAGAGCCCAATGTAGGGCTGGAACTCACAAAACGCAAGATCATGACCTGAGACAAAGTCGGATGCCTAACCAACTGAGCCACCCAGGCACCCCGAAGATGACACAAATAAATGGAAAGATATTTTGTGCTCATGAATGGAAGAAATAATACTGTTTAAATGTTCACACTACTCAAAGCAATCTGCAGATTCATGTAATCTCTATCCCCATTCCAAAAGCATTTTTTCGCAGAAATAGAACAAACAGTCCTAAAATTTGTATGGAAACATAAAAGGCCATGGATAGCCAAAACCATCTTGAGAAAGATCAAAGCTAGAGGCATCGTGATCCCTGATTTCAAACTATATTACAAAGCTATAGTAACTAAAACAGCATGATATTGGCATAAAAAGACACATAGATCAATAGGGCAGAGTAGAGAGCCTGGAAATAAACCCATGTGTATATGGTCAATTATTTTTTGACAAAGGAGCTAAGAATACTCAATGGACAAAGAAAAGTTTCTTCAATAAAGGGTGTTGGGAAAACTGGATAACCACATGAAAAGAGTGAAGCTGAACCATACACAAAAAATTAACTCAAAATGGATTAAAGGCTTGAATGTAAGACCTGAAACCATAAAACTTCTAGAAGAAAACATAGGTGCTAAACTACTTGACATTGGCCTTGGCAATGATTTTTTGGATTTGAAATCAAAAGAAAAGGCAGCAAAAGTAACGAGTGGGAGTCCATCCAACTAAAAAGCTGCTGCCCAGCAAAGGAAACCATCAACAAAATGAAGAGGCAGCCTTCTGAATAGGAGAAAATATTTGCAAGTTGTATACCTGGTAAGGGGTTAATATAAAAATAAAATATATAAAGAACTCATACAACTCAGTAACACTCCCTCCCCCCCCCAAATTTGATTAAAAAATGGGCAGAGGAACTGAATAGATGTTTTTCCAAAGAAGACTGACAGATAGCCAACACATGAAAAGATGCTCAACATCACTCATCATCTGGAAAATGCAAATCAAAACTACAGTTAGATGTCACCTCACACCTGTTACAATGGCTATTTTCAAAAAGACAAAAATTAACAAGTACTGGTGAAAATGTGGAGAAAAGGGAATCCTTGGACAACTGTTGGTGGGAATGCAAATTGGTGAAGCCACTATGGAAAACAGTATGGAGGTTCCTCAAAAAATTAAATATAGAACTACCATATGATTCAGCAATGCTACCCCTGGGTATTTATCCAAAGGATAATATGGAAACAATAATTCAAAAAGATAAGTGCACTCCCTTGTTCATTGCTGCATTATTTATAATGGTCAAGACATGGAAACAACCTAACTGTTCATCAATGAATGAATGGGTTAAGAAAATGTGGAATATAAATACATACAATGGACTTTTCATCCATTAAAAAAGAGTGCAATGTTGGGGCACCTGGGTGGCTTAGACGGTTAAACTTCCAACTTTGGCTCGGGTCATGATCTCATAGCTCATGGGTTCGAGACCTGCATTGGGCTTTGTGCTAACAGCTCAGAGCCTGGAGCCTGCTTTGGACTCTGTGTCTCCCTTTCTCTCTACCCTTCCCTCTCTATCTCTCTCTCAAAAATAAATAGACATTAACAAAATTTTTTTTAAAAAGAATGCAGTGTTGCCATTTTCAACAATATGGATGGCCCTTGAAGGCAATATGCTAAGTGAAACATGTCAGACAGAAGAAGATCCTGCACGAGATCATATGTGGAATCTAAAGAAATGAACAGTAAGAAATGGAACTCATGGATGTGAATAACAGATGGGTGGTTGCCTGAGGAGGGGGTGGGAGGTGGGCAAAATAGGTAAGGGGGTCCAAAGGTACTAATTTTCAGTTGCAAAATGAATGCCACAGGGACGTAATGCACAGCATGGTGACTATGGTTAATAATACTACTGCATTGCATATTTGACAGTAGCTGGGATCTTGAAAGTTCTCATCAGAAGAAAAAACACTTGCAGTTATTGTGGTGATCATTTTGCAAAATAAACAAGCATTGGATCACTGTGTTGTACACCTGAAACTAATACAGCGTTGTGTCAATTATTCAAGAAAATTCTTTACTGTGAGCAAGATCACATGGTTGGTTACATGAGAGAATGCTCTGTGTTGGTGAAATACAAATAGGAAACCATTTCCAGATAGGAACTTATTTTTCAGTAAAGAAAACATTTTGTGGAGAGGTTCTGTGATTGTGGCAAAGTGTAGGTCTCAAAGTTATGCTTTGCTAGCTATATGAAGAGCTGCATCTTTAAATGACTTCACGGGACGTTTTCAAGCAACTCAGCACTTGGCAGATTTAATTTTGATGAGCAGGAGCAGGTGGGTGGCTCAGGCTTCTCAACCTTGAAGCAATGACCCCAAATGACTTTGTTTTTTTCCTGATAGCTGCAAGATAAAATAAGATTTAACTAAGTGACTTGGGAGAGGTCTATCCATTGTTCAGGTGAAAGGGAGAGGAGTGTCTGACAGGCAGCAGAAAGAAACAGGTGGGACAAAAAGCACAAAATGATGGCAAGCCCTGGGAAGCACGCTGGCAAGGAGTCCCCAGGCTTGGTGCTAACTTGTGAGAACAGTTTCTGTTTAGCACAAAGAAATTAAACCCAACCAGCAACAGGGCTCACACAAGCGTGCTTACTTGGGTGACTTCTGAGTGCGAGATTTCTTTCCTGTTTTCCTGCAGTTTGGGTGAGAGACCTCAGTGCCGAAAAACACCTCCATGCAGGCTTGCGCCTTTTAAGAGCTTTGAGAGGTTTTGAATACTTTGAAAAAATATATAACTTTTCTGAAATTGTTTCCGATTGGAATCACTTTGACATCATCTTTCCCTTTTTCTAATGATTCTATTTTCTACCTTCATCCCCCTCCTGCTTCCTCTCCTCTCTTTCCCTCCCCATCTGGGTAAAGTTTCTGGCACCTGGCTTGTTTGCCAGGAAAAAGACAACTGCCTGCAGAGGAGCAAACCCTTTCGTGCTTGCTGGGCTGCACGGGGACCCTCCACTCCTAGCTGGGGTGGAACGCTGAGGCCTCACACTGGGTCCTGGGCTCTTGGAAAGGGAAAGGCCCCGTCTCAGATCCCTCTTTGCATAATATGGGCAAGTTCAGGGTCTCATGAAAGATTTTGAAACCTTTGAAGTCCTTGGTCTGCCTATCTTTCTAAAAAATTCTTTGGTAGGCTAATCATTTACTTAACATTTTGTACTTGGGAGCACGATTATGGGGACAGAACACATTCAAATGCATGGCTTCTAAGAAAGCTATGGATTGGAATTTGGGAGCATGTGCAAAGTGCCATCCGTAAATGCTGGGAGAATCCACACAGTGGGATAGGGTTGGAGTGATGCGTTGGATTTGGTTTCGTTTGGCATAAAGAGTCTATCAGTCTCTCTTATGTTCAAGTCTCACTGAATTCATAAAAGTTTGTAAACCAGAATCAAAGTATATTTGTTATATGTCCACACCCACTGTTGTTTAAAAAATCATGACTTCTATTCAATTTGTACTGTTCTTTCTTCTTTGTCAATATCACCTCCTCCCATTGTTACTATTAGATACGTCCATGAGTCTGTCTACACCTATGAAATGGAAGATTTATGGTAATTTATATAACACAGATCCCCCAAAGACTTATACATGAAGTAGTCAGATAATGATTTAAAGATCATCGCTCCAGGGGCATCTGGGTGGCTCAGCTGGTTAAGTATCCAACTCTTGATTTCAGCTTGGGTCTTGGTCTCAGGGTCATGAGTTCAAGTCTCATCATGGGTGGAAAGGCCACTTAAAAAAAAATAAAAAAAATAGATTCTTGTAGATTTTTCAAGCTTCCATTTCAGTTTTGTTTTGCTTCCTTCCCTACTCCTTCCCTTCCTTTCTCCTTCCCTTTGCCTCCCCCACCTCTCTGTCTCTCTCTATATGTATATATACATATATTTTTTGAAACCTTGAGCATTTGATTAAGGTGGTATTTGCCAGGCTTCTTCTCTGCAAAGTACTATTTTTTTCTCTTTTGCGATTAGTGAACAATTTGTGAGGAGATCCTCTATGACTATGCAAATACACTGTTTCTTATTAGATTTTCACCCACTAAGGTTAGCATCCACAGATAATTTCCTAACTCCAACATGCCAAGTAATAAATGGGGAAGAAATGGAGATACAAAATCAAAACATTTGCAACGCTCCCTTTACTGTTCTGCAATGTGTTTTATAGATGATACAAAATATCTACAAAATGACTTCAACTACAGGGTTGCAAATGAAAGAACAGTGATTCATAGGAAAATCTGTATTTCAGTAAGTAAATGCTTTGACATTTCTACACAAGAGGACACACTGAAGGAGCCAGATTTGAGAAATTCTGGTGACTGGTAATGGCTACGCATACAGAGGTGGCTAAGTGATGGCTCAGATTCAGTCAGTGGCATCACGTTAGCAATGTGATTTTTGAAACCAGTGAACAACTCTTGGTAAAGTTTGGAGCACATAGTGCAAGATGTTCCCTCACTTTACCCCACAGTGGCAGTTTCCCCACCCCACTCCCCACAATTTCCCTAAATACATTAAAATAGTGCAAAAATGATTTCAATTTAAATCTAAAGCACATGCATACAGTTTGGACAGTTATAAATAGGTTCTTCACCTACACAGATTTAGGGCGAGACACTAGACAAATCGTACAGAACATAGAATATTTCTTTGCGCTGTGGCATCCACCTGCTTATTTCAGGACACCTGCCATCTCTGGCCCACACCCACTAAATGTCTTTAGCATCTTCTGACCATTTAGACAATAAAATAACCCCCACAAATGCCCAAAATGTCCTCTGGAGGTGGAGTCATTGGTTGAGAAGCACTGTTTTAAGATTTTTCAGAAGCTCAGATTCCTACCCATCCTCCCACCAAACAACCCAACAGACAAGACATATATTTTCTCTTGGCATTCTGAAGTAATTCTCTCATCCCTTACCCGTTTGCTGTAGTCTTCCCTATTGCAAGACTTTTCTGTTTCCACGGATGCATAATGTGTTGATTTGACGTTTAGGAGAAGAATGTCAAATAGCGTCCACCATACTTAACGAAAACCAGAAATGTAAGAGACATTTCCTAGAACTCCAAACATTCTGCACACATTTCCTTCCCCTCACATTTTGTAGATGCCTTTAACTTCATTTATAAAAGGTTTTGCCCTCAGTGTTCCTGAAGTTAGATTAAATCTGAAACAGAAATGTGATCAGATAACAGGTGGGTCCGGTTTTGGAAGGCTGTCTTGCCTTTCACATTGGAGTAGGAAGCATTATACACAAGTACTTGAGTGCCCAGCAATCCACTTGTGGAGGGTTAGCCTGTTGAGAAATCTTCCAAGTATCCAGAATGTTTTGACAAGGGAGGACCTTGACCACCTGATTAATTAATGTTAGGAGCAATGATAACATGAAAAGAGTTAGTCAAAGGAATCTAAGGAAGAATAATTTGGTTTGATCTGAGGGGTTTTTGTTGACTGAGTTTGGACAGATATGTTAACAAAAACATTTTGTTTCACTATTTGTCATCCTTGGAGTATCCCAAATCAATTTTCTCTGTGTCTCTCACTTTCTCTCTTGTTTGCTTTCTCAGGCCTCCCATAATTTGCCTTCTTTAATACTTTCATGTTCCAACTTTTCATATGTGATGAGTCAGACTTCTAACTGAGCTGACCAAATGGTTTCACTATGTTCCTGCTCTAAAATCACATTTACAATTTTCATAGGTCAGCAGCAGAGAAAAACTAGAAGCGCCTACCAAGCAAAGATGGGGTGTATTAATTTTGTGGTTTTTAACTTTGTGGGCTTTTTCTTTGTTCTTTCGGATTGTTTCATGCCATCTTCCCTGCTCGACTTTTTCTCAAGAGTGTTCTGGATGCCTTGACTTTGGTCGGTTACTGCTTTGGCTTGTGGCAACATGACAAAGTGGCACAACAGGACAAAAATGAGTTGATTATTCCAGCTGAGTTTTCTGGGCATTTCATTCACAGTACAAGAGAGGCAGAATGAGTAGAAAACTGGAACATGTAGCTCCTCATTGTCCCTTTGTTGTTCATGCATTCAGCAAATGTTTGCAGAATTCCCTGTATGCTTCATTGTAGGAGAATATGAGGGAGAAAGACTGGGTTCCCATGGCTATGATACGAGCTGGTGAGGTGGCTTAAAGAATTCAGGATGAGGAGGTAGACAGCCTGGTTTCCCCTTCTGCCCAGCCAATATTGTCTGAACCTTGGACTTCTTAAAAAAAGAATATCTGTTTGTCTACAATCCAGTGTGATTGTGAAGGCCAAGTGAAATAAGAAAATTCCAGGAATGACTTAAAAATTTTTTTTAATACCAAAACACAAAGCAGCTTTTTTTTTTTGAGACCACATAGATGAGAATTAAGTTTTGGGAGTCTGGGGTCCAAGTCTGACTGCCAGCCAGACAGTAGCTCTGCCCTGTGCCTCCCAGAGCAGCTGAGAGGGCTGTGTGTCACAGAGCAAGCCCTTTGAATGAGGGCGGAGTGGGCAAGAGAACAAGCCAGCCATCCTATTGTCTCTTCAACCTCAAAACGTCAACATTGAACTCGTCACATCTTCACCTTGGCTTTAGGCCACCACTTGCCCTTTGCGGTTCTTTCTGGCCCTGATGCCCCAGCCTTTTGAAGTTGATGGCACGGAAGGCAGCCATGTCCTCCCCCAGTAGGATCCTTGGCTACACCGGCAGAGGGACAGAGATGGGCCGGAGCGGACACGTCTCTGACAGCGTGTGGTTCTTCCTGCGGTGTGCTCACGACTCTGTTTTCCGAGTCTGCCAAGGATGGACGCTACCTAGGGGTTTTCGCTAAATAATTAACGGTGTGTTGAACACAATCAAATGGCAATGGTAAACTAGAGAAAAAGAACTGAATTTTGATGAGCCATGTTCTAGTCTGGGCTCCTTACCTACTACCTTTTTTCGAGGCTTTGGGAAAAGTACTGCACCTTTTTGCTCCCTGGTTTCCCAATGGGAGAAGCAAGACTACTGATAGCTGCCATGGTCACGTCACAGAGCTACTGTGAGGGTCAGATGGAAGGGGGGTGTTTGGAATGTGACCCACTAAACTCCCTAGGGCACAATGAGCACAAAGCACACAAAAAAAGCACTCCTAAAGAGAAGCAACGGAAAGGAAACAAAACGTATTGAGCATTTATTATGAAGCTGACTTAGTGTTAGGTATCATAGATGTTTACATACATGTGTGTGTATAAATTGTGTGTGTGTGTGTATATACACACACACACACACACACACATATATATATATATATATTTATATATGTTTTCACATGTCATCTCCACAGCAATTCTGTGAGGTCAGTGTTGTCTCCATTTTGGTCGGGGAGGTTAAGTGACTTGCCCACGATTGCACACTGCCGAGTGGACTTGTAGGCACTCAAAGCCAGGTTAGGCTGCCTCCCAAACTCTTGCTCTTCACATGACACCTGCTCCCTCAATACTAGAACGAATAAATAGCTTGACTCTAGGCAGAACATTAGTGATTTCTGTGCTTGGATATACGGAGAGGAGACAAATAAATAAACCGAAAGAGCCAATCTTTGTATCTTAATCCAAACAGGATTTGTGTATTTGAGAAAGGAAAGGCCAGGCTAAATGCATGTATCAGAGTGATTCAAAGCTGAGGGTTCTTCAAACACCACACCTAAGTGGGTGTTTAATCTGGGAGTATTAGAAGAATGCCAGTGACAAGGCTGCCATAGGATCCCACAGGGAGAGTAAATATCCATCGTGATATCCTGAAGCCAGAACACATGACATCAGCAGGTGGTTGGATTGACAAATCCGGTTGAATCTGCCTGCTGGGAAGCATTTCACATCATCCTTGCTGGCCAGAACTAAAAGTCACTCGATTTAAATGAAAACTACTGACAGGAAATGCAAAGAATTTATGAAGGAATGTGTTAAGTGGCAACTCAAGTGTAAATCTCTGAACGTTTTGTTTCTAGGGATCTATGAGAAGGTTTAGGAATCTGAATATTATAGATATGTTTAGTTCATGGCCAGTTCGTGGCCTTATGTTTAGAGTCACATTTTAAAACTGGCCCCTGGATTGTAGAAAGACAGAAAAAACAATATAGCCATTTGGTATGACTTATTATAAAATGTAGCTAGTGCTTTTTAAAAATAGTTCCAAACCAAATTAGCTCTGGGCACCTGCTGGAGCTTAGTGTGTTTTCAGATAGACTTGTTTGCTGTCAGCCACACACACACACACACACACACACACACACACACACCACACAATAATAAATAAAACCCAACAGACACACACACACACACACACACCAACAAAAATGCAACCCAACAAAACCCTCCACCCACATGGTTTGTTGTAAAACCTGATATTCCTAATGCTTTTTTAAAAAAGTCACTTCTCTTAAATCATTCAAGTACAGAAAAAAGACATTTGGCATATTGAAAGATTGTGGTAAATTATTTGTTGTTAGATATCGTCTCAGAGTCAGGGGAAGAAGAAAGGTAGGAGAGGTTCGATAACGCAATGGATTGATAACATTGTGGAAGTTTGTCTAATTCCTTATGTAAATTTATTTCAACACTGATATTACAAAATGGCTGGAATTTTGAGATTTTCAGTTACACTGGATAGGCCCCTCAAGCCCTCTTTGTTACCCTCCCATTTATACAAGCCAAGCGTAGATAGGCGTTTCAAATGATTTGGATTCATTTATCTGATAGAAGACCTATAGACGGTGTCTAAATGAAGGACGGCAACAATTATAGCAACAAAAATGGCAAACATCATTTTATGGAGATTTGATATTTTAGGCAATAGCAAAAGTGGTCAGTTGCTCACAGAGGATGCATAAATCTGGACCAACACTGACAAACGAAAAACTAATTTCCTCAGAGCTCTGGGACTGATTGAGGTCTTGCAGCCTTCAATGAACTCCTCCCCTGCCTAGTTTTCTGACTGCAGTCAGGGAAGAATTCTGTTTTGTTACATTATGTTTTATATAGTAAAAAGGCTTAGAGAAGCCTATCATCACTAGGTGCGTATCATTGAGTAAAATACACTGACTTACTAGTGACTCACTCTGCCTTACTGAGTAATTTGGAGTAATTTTCCTAACCACTGCAGTTTCTTGAACTCAAACTGGTATCTTAAAGGTCCTGATGGGGTAATTGGAATAATAGCAACATGGATAATGGTGACTACCTTGCTGCTACCACATATTAAATACCTGGTACTGAAATGGATGCTTTATATGCATTTTTTATATACCTGATAACAATCCTGTAAAAATAGTTTTTATTAGCCCAATGTTATAAATGGGGAGACTGAGCGTCTTAGAATCCACACCGTCAAAAAAAAACAGGACTGTTAGAATTTGAATCTAAGTCAGCCTAACTCAAAGCAATGTTGTCTTCATTCTAGAAGAGGAAAAAAAATGTCAAGGAGACTTTTTCTCCAGGAAGTGACCCACAAAATAGCAAACTGCCTGTGCTCCTCTTCATTGGGTTCTGAAACCTGAGACATAAATATGATATAAAAAATATATTGTCATTAACTCTGAATGAAGAGATATAGGTCGAAACTTGTAGACATTCTCTAGATACCCTTGTAAACAGGTGTGGTTTAAATTAACCCAGTGGATCAGAGTAACAAAAGCTGCTGGGTTTGCCAAAAGGACTGGTCAGATATAACCATTAAAATGCATGAGTTCTCTATTGAGTAATCCATTTTCTTGCCATGGAAATCTTAAAATAAACTTTTCTTTATGAATGTGAAGGCTCACTAATTCTCTTTTCACTAAACCTCAAGCCCTATAATTTTTACTAAGTACCGGAGAGTTTCACAAATGCTAATATCAGAGCATTGTAGTCTGTTACAAAGATTGTTTAAATTATCATTGCAATATCAGATTCAGTATTTCTTACAAGTGATTGAAATGAATCCACATTTACCAAATAAAGGTGCTTTAGTGGAGTTAACCCTTGATCTGTCCTATTGATAGCAGTTCTGGAGAGCCATTGGCATTAGTTATTTGTGTTATTTATTTAAGGTAATCAGATAGGGTTGAAGCAGAGCATTGCTATTTATGTATTTAATTATTTATCTCATAGTATTTAGATGTTTAGCAAACTGAAAAAATATTTATTGGTTTTCAATTGTTTTTTCTTTTCCACTGAGAGAACTCAAGCTTTGTGTAAGTCCTTGTCTGCACACCTGTGGCCAAATCAGAACTTCACTTGTCACTATTTATTTATAGAGCCTTGTCATGTGTTAAGTATTTGGAAGCATCTTCCACTACTAAGTTAGCCCTCAACTAATTGGATCAGAGTTGAAAAAAATCCTATTATGAATGTCTGAGGTTATGTAGGCTTGGCTAAAAATACCTTGTTTCATTCTTATGGTATGTTAAAAAAAAATGGTAAAGATCATATAAGTAAGTAACTGAATAGCAATGCATTTATCTCTTGATAAATGTAATCATGAGACATCTCCTAGCTGAAACCTTTCTTTACTGTCTGATATAAACCTTTCCCTATTGCCCAAAGTACTTAGGTCGGATTTTTTTCTTATGCAAGACCACCTGCTGGTGTGCATGTTGCCAAAATATACCCTTCTGGTTGGACTAATTATGAAAAGGTACCCCTGCCTCTGGGTCCAGGTTAAGACAGTTCTGTGCCAGCTCTGTGTAGACTGGATCTCAGCTCCACTTGTCTTTCCTTGTTGTATGTGGTGCTCTGTTCTTATGTATAGTCTGTACTGTCTTACAGATATTTGTATTTTATCATTCACTTAATCAATGAATGTTTAATAAGCGCCTATTATAAACCAGGCACTAGTTAAGCGCTGGAGAATACAACAATGAATTAGGCATAGACCCTGCCCCCAAGGAACTCTTATTTTAGTGGGTAAGAGAGAAACTTGTGTCAGTCAGTGTCACGGCAGCAAGCAGATGGTGTGTCCACAGGATGAAGAGACTATTCCCAGTCAGGGTGTAGGGAACTCACAAGAGATAGTGGAAGACGTGGGGACTAGTTATGCAGAGGTTCAGAGAAGTTGATGGGAGGAAACAGTTACTGGCTGGAGCTGAAACCTAGATGGGGGGATACAGGCAGGAACTCTATAGTGAGGGAGAGTTGAGGGAGAAAATACCCCATCCTCACTCTAATTCTGTCCTGTGATCCCCTGATTTTCCTCCACCATAGGTTAGGAGGCAAGGAAGTTCATTGACGGAGTCCTTAGAGGTCAGCCTCCTGGAAGCAGAGAACAGGGTGGAAGAGAACGAGGGAAAGACGATACCTAACACAGTCCATGCCTGTCTCTCTATATCCACTGTTGTTCTTCACTCTGGTAAATGTTTGTGTCCTAACAGGGAACACAGTGCCATCAGTTCATCACCGATATTGATGTCATCGATCTGGTCATCCTCTCAGCTGAAAATTAAAATATTAGTAGTTACCTATGCTATTCGTATGAAGCTATGAGGATGTGAGGGAGGAGGGGGAACAATAATTAATGTGAAATATCACAAGACGTAGTTGGTAGTCGTAGTTGCCTTCATTTAACAGCCTTTTCATGTTTCCTTTGCTAACATCTCACTTAGATAAAACGCTTTACCTAATGGGGTGGCCCAAACTTTCATTCCTATGGATCTGAATCCTTAGATTTTTGTTTTGAGTTGCTGCAGTTTCCTGTTGGCCAGGCCTATTGGGTAAGAGAATACCAAGGGGTGCTCTAGTGGATCTCTGCATTTCAAACATGGTTCTTCATGCCTCCGTTTTGTACCAGCAATCTGATTTCCTCCTAGTAACTGGGATCAATCACCGTAGCCAGTGGAGTGACCTTCTTTTGTCTGTTGACTCAGAAGCATGAGAATTTCAAAAAGGCTAGAGGAGGGCCTCAGAATTCATCAGAACATGATTGTGTTTCCTGTAGAAGCATGCCTTCCTTGGGTGCTAAGACATCTAAACCCATGGAGTGCACAGTCAGGTTGGTAGGACACAGAATTTCCTTGAGTTGTGGGGACAAGATGAAAAACCTCACTAGATACTGTAGGGTGAAGGAGCATTCTACCTCTTTCTTCTGGTTCCTGGACCCATGCATTCTACCTCTGGGGGAGATGAAACTATTTAAGGCATATACTGCATCCTTAGGACAGCATCACCACATCACAGTGTGTTATCAGGGGTTTGGTGTTGGCCTCTACTGTTCCTGGTTGGGCACTCAGCATGTGGTAGTCCATGCATAACCTTCACCCTTGCTACCACAGCCACTTAAAATTAAAAAAAAAATATTTACTTATTTTCAGGATAGAGAAAGAGAGAGAGAGAGACAGAGAGAGAGAGAGAGAGAGACAGAGAGCAAACGGGAGGGGCAGAGAGAGAGGGGGACAGAATCTGAAGCAGGCTCTAGGCTCTGAGCTGTCAACACAGAGCCCGACACAGGGCTTGAACTCAAGAACCACGAGGTCATGATCTGAGCTGGAGTTGGACGCTTAACCAACTGAGCCACCCAGACACCCCACCACAACCACTTTTTACATGGGTCCATTGAGCAAACACTGAGGAGGCTTAGAAATGAGGCTGCTTGGCAGAAACTGAACAGGTCGTTTTTGTGTATCTGAATACTGAGAGCCTCTTCCAAAGTGGATACTGGTGAACATTTTCACACTTCATACTTCATATTTATTCTCAGTGTCCATCCACATATCTCCCCTCCACTTACCCTTATCACCAATATTCTAGTTTTGTTCTTTATGTCATTAATCAGCCAGCCAATAGTGTTAGTCCCTGCCCATGAGTTAGTGTAGATCCAGATTTTAACCATTCCCTTCCTCTTATGAAGCAGACAACCAGATGTACCTCCCAAAGTTCTGCCCATAGTGTGGGTTTACATTAACCATTATCTTTTAGGGATGGCTTGAGAGACGCACCGTGCAGATTTATCTGTTACCAAGCTCAAGCATATTCCTCCTGTCTTCACTGATCATAGGGAACTTCCAATGGTATCATAGGTGGATTTAGGAACAGATGTACCCTCTAAACATGCTGAGGCTGA
This sequence comes from Panthera uncia, assembly GCF_023721935.1. Classification (NCBI taxonomy): domain Eukaryota; kingdom Metazoa; phylum Chordata; class Mammalia; order Carnivora; family Felidae; genus Panthera; species Panthera uncia. The sequence goes on along the minus strand of NC_064812.1, from coordinate 58,922,151 downwards.
ACTGTGTTGTACCATTTCTAATGTATAATGGAATCTTGCTCTGCATAGTCAGATGAACACCCAGTTCACGATAGTTCAAATTGCAATGTCACTTGATGCCCTGTGGTCTGGCACTCTCCCTCCCAGGGCTTGGGAATGAGCCAGAAGCTACATTTCAGATGGAGAATCATTATTGGCAAAAGAGAGCACGTTTGCTGAAGGCTCATTTGTGGCACCAACCTGGAGATAACACCTTACTTCATATGGAAGAGGAGATAATTGAGTCAGGTTTTGAAGGATAATACTGGGTGGGTAGACAGCCTATTGAATAGCATGTGTAAAGATAGGAAAAAGTGAAATAATGGAAATGCTAATGTTCTTTTGTATTACTGAGTTATGGAGTATAAGAAGACTCAGGGGCTTGGTCATGGGGGCCTTTTGTACCCTGCAGGGGAAGTTACTGACTTATGTTAAGCAGAGGAGTTATCCCTTTACAGAAATGGGCTATTTGTATCTCTTCTGGTGGCTTGCACCGTCCCTTACAATAATTGATCATACAAATTGTTTTGGTTTTGAATTTTAATTGGAAGTACGTTTAGTTATGTATTGTGTCCCTTATTACTGTAAGTTCACAGCCTATTTCTACCAGGCCTCTAAATCACTACCTCCCAACTAAAATATTTTCTTAGACCAGGCATCCTCTTCAATAAATTTCACACACTTGGGTACCTGGGTGGCTCAGTTGGTTAAACATCTGACTTAGGCTCAGGTCATGATGTTGCGGTTCATGGGTTTGAGCCCCGCGTTGGGCTCTGTGCTGACAGCTCAGAGCCTAGAGCCTGCTTCGGATTCTGTGTCTCCCTCTCTCTCTGCCCCTCCCCTGCTTGTGCTCTGTCTTTCTGTCTCTAAAATAAATAAACATTAAAAAAATTTTAATAAATAAAGAAATTTCACATACTTGTTTAGGTGTCTCCTCCCTCCTGTCCTTCCTCCTCCACCCTCATGTAAATGAGACCAAATGAGGACACTTAAATGAGAATTGGTTTCTTTTCTGCTATCGGATTTTCATCATTAAAATTGCTAATCTATTTAGGTTCTTTGCCAAGTAACTTCCTAAGAAAAAAGGTTTCACCTCCTCATTTCTATGAGTAAGATACTAATGCAAATATATCCCATCTGTTAACCTTTTTGTATTCCCTTACTACATGTAAAAGTATCTTGCCTAAGCTACATGAAATATTCTATGGATAGGAGCCTTGTGTTTTTTGTAAGCGCGTAATGTCTTTTAAACACGAATGGATCCATTGCTAAAATATTTATAGCTTAGTCAACATACACAAAACTTTAAGAATGATCAGTTGGGGTAACAGATACCCAAGTCTTTGAAACATCTTGCAAATATGTTACCTTACATAGAATACCATGAGTTCTGAAACATTGCTTCCATATTTGGAAATTAAACCTTTTGTTTTTCTATGACTGGAGCAGGGCATAGTACCAACTAAAAGTGCCATCTGGGCCAGGATCCCAGGAGACAAGGGAATAGGGAACAAATGGCAGATCAAAAGTTTGGATCAGAAACTCATGCAGCATTTAGAGTAGGTCTGAGCATGATGTGTCTTTGATTTCAAAGACAGCTCCGTGCCTGGATAAGTTTTGTAGACTGTAGAAAGTGATGATAACTGGCCCTAGGGAACACACAGAACACTGGGTTACCAGAAGAGAAGGCGAAGATCAAGTTTGCAAAGGAATTGTGAAGGAAACTGACCAGTGTTCCAGGATTTGAATTTCCTTTAGCAAGCATTATGAGAAAATGTGGATGGTATTCAAGCATTGAACAGGGCTTCAAATTGTATGGAATTGGAATTGAGTTTGTGGAGAGCTGGGTGTTGATAATACTGTCAATAAGAAAGAGATGGACAGTTAATTATTTTGACCTTCAACCTTCATTTTATCTCTTCACCCTCTAGAGAATGGCATGGGTATAATATGCAAAGGGCTTTAGCCCCACTGAGGTTGTCCAAACTTTGGTATTGTTCTTGAAAATATCAATGTAATGAACACCATTTTATGTTTAAAGCAAGAGGCTAATTTAAAAGTAAAAAAAAATCCATTAAAAACATAAATCAGAATTTCTGTTTTGAAAACTAATTTTCAAATGAGGTAGTGATAGTGACCAAGCATACATTATCAATGGGATAGTGATCACACATACATTATTTTCTTCAAATATCATCTAGAAATATTTAGTAAGCCTAAAATTACAAATGCCATTAATAGATGTTGTGCAAAGAAATCTTTACAGACTTAGCTCCTCTTCTAGTATCTTATAAAACCGTTAGGGTTGCCATAAATACTTAGTCACAAGATAGAGGGAAAGAAAACAATCATCATCTCAAACTAAAGATGGCTCTCCCTGTCCAAGGGAACAACAGAATTCAACATAGTCATTCTCCCCATTGCAAAGCTTTTATTTTTATTTTATTGACTATAAAGGCAATTTTAGTTGCTGTATCAACTCATTGTCTCACTAGCTATCTAAGATTGTTAAGCTTTTAAATTGTTTCAAGGACTACATTTGGAGCTCTATAGAGCTGCATATAGTTGTAACTAAATAAAAACTTAGTTTTACATTAAAGTGTTTACATGTCTAGCCTAAGGGTGTTTTCAGGATGAAAAGAAAAGTCACAGAATGGAAATTGTGAGACCTTTAGGCAAGAGTGAGCAAAGGAATCTTACTGTCATTTATAGCTTCCAGATACTGAAAATAATTAAATATTTTTTTTAACCTCTTGAATGATTCCAGATGCCTATATAAGGGTTTGTGGAATAAGCAGCTAGAAAGTTCTATGTATAGTTTGTAGCAGGATTTGCTAAAGACTACTTCATTGCCCTTCTATCCAATAATTACAATGTACACTGTAAAACCTAAACCTCTAAGAGAAGAAATTTTATTTTGTTACCTGAATTAAAGGAAATGTTCTTGAGTGCACTTTAGCTTTCTAACAATTTAGATAACAAATATTTAATATCTGAGCCAGTAGGTAATTAAGAAACCAAAATTTAACTCTCTGAAGGCTTTTCATGGATTAAAAAAAATTTTTTTAATGTTTATTTATTTTTGAGAGCGAAAGAGACAGAATGCAAGTGGTTTGGGGCAGAGAGAGAGGGAGGCACAGAATCCAAAGCAGGCTCCAGGCTCTGAGTTGTCAGCACAGAGCCTGACAGGGGGCTCGAACTCACCAGCTGTGAGATCATGACCTGAGCCGAAGTTGGACGCTCAACCTACTGAGCCACCCAGGTGCCCCTTTCCATGGATTTTTAGCAGGTAAAGAATGACACAATTCTCTTTGAGGCAAATTCACCTTAGGAATCTTGAGTTTCTAAACACATAATATAATATGTAAAGATAACATATAAAATTTATTTTAGATCAATTACCTCCTGGCATTTATGAAATAATGCTTGTGTGTGTGAACTGGGAAAAGATCCTTCAGGCCCATGAGTGTAAAAGGGGAATCAGGACTCTGAACAGGACACGCTTGGTAGGTGCTAAAACTAGTGAAATTTTTCTATTCCTTTAGAAGATAATTTTTTATAGCAATAAATGCAATTTTTAAAGAGTTTTTAGTTGACTACTTTGTGTACAAACCAACAGTCTTTTGTCAATTGTGTACCATTAGAAGTTACCAGAGACTTGGAGAAATAAAAAATGTAAAACAAAAACTTTTTATGAGACTTTTTGTGTTTACAATGATCACATATGGAGTATGCCTCAAGATCTCAGAATTTACTTCAGACAAGAATTTACTTCAGGTTATTCTGTGGGATCCTATCTCTGGAGGAATTAGAAGCCTCTCTCAGTATGTCATTGTATCTTATTTTTTATTCTATCTTCATGCTGTAAAGAAACCAGTTTCTTATCCCATGAAAGATTTGCTCTTTTAAGCACGGCAAATGAATCATAAGCTGATTTTTTTTAACGTTTATTTATTTTTGAGACAGAGAGAGACAGAACATGAATGGGGGAGGGTCAGAGGAGAGAGGGAGACACAGAATCTGAAACAGGCTCCAGGCTCTGAGCTGTCAGCACAGAGCCTGACGTGGGGCTCGAACTCACGGACCGTGAGATCATGACCTGAGCCGAAGTCAGAAGCTTAACCAACTGAGCCACCCAGGCGCCCCATAAAGTGATTTTTCTTGGTTTGCACCATACCATTTGGCATTGTCTTGTACATATTGATTGATGAAATGAAGCAGTTCTAAAAATGTCTAAAACCAATTACTTGATGATTCATCTATTAATACTGATTATTGATTGATTGATTAATAATTTCTAGAACTGCATTATTTAAATTATAGTTTACCATAACCATAAGATGGGATACAATGTAGCCATTAAGAACTGTTCTAGAGAACTTCTAAGGACATGGAGGTAATAAAATTGTTATATCACTAAATGAAAATATTAGATTAGCACATGGTACAAACTGTCTATTCTTAGTTTTGGAAAAAAATTGGATGCATCTGTATCTTAGAAGGACTAAAAGGATATTTTCCAACTTGTTAACAGTATTTTCTCTGGTTAAATTTTCTGTGATGTAATCTTACTTTTTTATTCCCTACTTAATGCTTAAAAATTAAATGCTTAAAATTTTATTACAGTTTCATTTTTTAAAAAATTTTTTTAATTTTTTTTTTTAACGTTTTTATTTATTTTTGGGACAGAGAGAGACAGAGCATGAACGGGGGAGGGGCAGAGAGAGAGGGAGACACAGAATCGGAAACAGGCTCCAGGCTCTGAGCCATCAGCCCAGAGCCTGACGCGGGGCTCGAACTCACGGACCGCGAGATCGTGACCTGGCTGAAGTCGGACGCTCAACCGACTGCGCCATCCAGGCGCCCCTTTAATTTATTTTTGAGACAGAGCATGAACAGGGGAGGGGCAGAGAGAGAGGGAGACACAGAACCAGAAGCAGGCTCCAGGCTCTGAGCCGTCAGCCCAGAGCCCGATGCGGGGCTCGAACTCACAGACCGCAAGATCATGACCTGAGCTGAAGTCGGCGCTTAACCGACTGAGCCATCCAGGCGCCCCTCAGTTTTAAATACTTAAGAGTAGAAGAACCATTATAATAAATCCTCATGTACCTGTCCTCTGGCTTTAACAATTAGCAGTATTTTGCCTTTTTGTTTTTTCAATTATTCCCTAATTTTTTGGGAGAAGAATTTCCCTAAATTTTATTTTAAAATAAATTTCTGACATATATTTTCATGCAAAAATATCTTCCCTTGTTTACATTTCTTTTTTTTTCTTTCTTAAAAAATGTTTGTTTATTTATTTTTTGGAGGGGAGAGAGAGAGCACATGAGAGGGGGAGGGGTGGAGGGAGAGGCAAAAAGAATCCTAAGCAGGCTTGATGCTTGGCATGAAGGTTGATGCAGGTCTTGACCCGGGGGTTGGTTCTCATGACCCCAGGATCATGACCTGAGCCAATATCAAGAGTCAGACGTTCAACCAACAGAGCCACCCAGGCCCCTCTCTCTCTTTTTTTCCCCCTAAACACCATTCTTTCTGGGTATAGAATTCTGAGTTAGCAATTTTTATTTTAGTTCTTTAAGGCTGTCACTTTATTGCCTTCTGGCTTGCATCATTTCTGGTGAGAAGTCTGCTGTATTTTTTTCTTGGTTCCTCTATTAGTGTTCTTTCTTTTCTCTGGCAAGCTTCAAGGTTTACTCTTTCCCTTTTGTTGTCAGCAGTGGACTGTGACTTGCATAGGTGCAGGTGCATATGTGTTTGAGGATGAAGGGTTAGGACTTTGTGCCTGACCTTCCTGTGGATGCTGATCCCTCTCTCACACTTGCAGGAGGGACTCTCTCTGATCTCCTGCCCGGTCCCTAATCATTCTCGTGAGCTCCTGCTAGAGGCTCATGGAAAAAAACTTTAGAGTAAGTCCAAATTCCTCTTGTGTCTTGGGCCCCTCTATTCCAAACTGCCACGCTAGCCCACATTTCACCTTTAAAAATTCATCAGGGGCTCCTGGGTGGCTCAGTCAGTTAAGTGTCCGACTTTGGCTCCATTCATGATCCCACAGTTTGAGCCCTGCATCAGGCTCTGTGCTGACAGCTCAGAGCCTAGAACCTGCTTCAGATTCTGTCTGTCTGTCTGTCTGTCTGTCTGTCTCTCTCTCTCTCTGCCCCTCCCCCACTCACACTCTGTCTCTCTCTCTCTCTCCTTCAAAAATAAACATTAAAAAAAAATGAAATAAAATAAAATACATAAATTTAATTGTTCTCTACTTAAAATCTAATACCTTTCTTTCCCACTGAGAATAACTTCTAAACTCCTTACTTTTGCTCACAAAACTTTACACGATCTGGCTTGTTCTGACCTTGCTGAATTCATCTGCCACTCTCCTCCTTCCCTGCTGTGCTTGGGACTTTTCAGTTCCTGAAACACACCAAGCTTATTTCTGCCTTAGGGAATGTGTCTTAGCTATTAGTCTTCTGTTTGGAATTTTCTTCCCTCTGATTTAAATGTACAGCTTTCTTTTTTTTTTTAAATTCAGATATTGGCTTATGTAACTGTCTCTTCTTCAGAGTCGCCTTTCCTGACTATTTTATCAAAGAAGCCAGTCACTGGGTTTTCTGTCACTCTATTTTCAATCTTTTCATAGCACTTCACACTATTGGAGATTTTCACCTTTGATGATTGATTGTCCTATGTTTATTGTCAGCAGTACTGCCTTAGATCTAGACTAGAGGTGCCCTTGTTTTGGGATCTTTGCTTTAAGGATCCCACTCTGACCCTCCTAGAGTTGTACCCCATCCACACACCCAGGGATCCATGAGGGCAAAAATACATGTTCTAGAGCCTTCATCAGCTTTTCCCCAATTTTAGACCATGCAAGGGGTAACTGCACTCCAGAATTCTCTGCCCAAGTTGCCTTGTGCCCGTTTTTAAGATCTACATAGATGTCATCCCTGGGAATCGTTTCCCAAGAGTGAACTGTACTGCCTGTGTATACATCTTGAGGTCTGAGGGATGGCCAGCTAAGGGGTGTGTGGAGGAAATGTGCATGAAACTTCACACGCTATGTAGGGAGTCTGCACATGTGTGCTCAAGGCTTCCTGTAACAGAGTTGGGGATGGACAAGAAAGGGGATATGAGCTAAGGGCTGGATTCCTGCAATTTAAGGAATCCAAAAAATTCCAAATTTGAATGTACACTTCTAAGTTGTTATGAAGGAATATTTATCAAGGTAGGAGGACAGAAAATATTTTATCTAACAATTTATCAATTTTTATAATTTGTTTGAATTATGACTTTTAATGTTTTAGGCATACAGTGTCTATACTTGCGTTTGTACTGTTGCCCTGAGTACTCCAAATGTTAAGGGATAGGACTGAATGTCTGTATCCCACTAGATTCCACAAAAGATTGATCTTGTCTGTCTTGTTAATTGCTACATCCCCCAAACCTAGAAGAGTAGTACCTACATGTGGTAGGAGTACAATAGATAGATACTCATTGAAGAAAGTGAAATCACCCTTCCATGTATCTTTTCTCTCAAGAAGAGTTTTATGTCTTGAAATTTTTTGGTCTGAAATTAATATTTCTACTCCTGCTTTATTTTTGTTAGTCTCTGCCTCATGCATCTTGTCTCATTCCTTTATTTTCAGTCCCAAGACATGTTATTTTAGGTCCCTTTATGATAACAGCATTTGGCTGGATTAGAAACAAATAAAGTAATGAGTCTCTGTCTTTTAATAAAGTATTTAACCCTTTCACATTTATTGTGATTGTATACAATACACATGTATTGTGATTGTTTGGATTTATTCTGACATTCTTAATTTCTACGTCTCTTTTCCTCAGTTTTTTTCTCTCCCTCCCCTGGCCTCTTCCTTAAATTCCATTTCTGACTTTTGGGTGAAGATTGAGTTTTCTAGCTTCCATTCCCCCGTGTCCATTGGTTTGAAAGTGAAGTATTATCTGTCTTCTAGTGATTACTTGAAGATGCTTACTGCTTACATATAAGCATATTTTTGTGTCAACATCTAGAATTAATTAATATCTACATTCTTTTCCTAAACCAGATAAGAACTAGAGCCCAATTTTACTTCTTTCCTCCTGTCCCAAATATTCCTGCCACAATCCCACTATTCTCTATTTCCCCAGCCACTGTTTTCCATGTCAAGGTCATTTGGAATCGTAACTTAACAGAGAAGGTTTTTAGCTTTTCACCACTATTTTGAATGTGTCACTTTTTCTCTTGGATTAAGTTTATTTGTTTTGGTTAGTATTGATTTTCTTGTATTCTTTCAGATAATAAAATTCGGGTGGAAAACTTCCAAAATCCTTACATGTCTGCAATATCTTTTTTTAATGATATTGTGAGTGGACATAAAGTTTCAAAAATCATAATTATTCTACTACTAAAATTAAAAATACTGCTTCAGTGTATTTTCACATCCATTACTGTCTCTGAGAAAACTCATAATAATCTGATTTTTATTTCTTTGTAGATAATCTCCACCGCAGCTACTGAATTATTTCATTAATTTCATTTTTTGTCTAGGTGTTTGTCTAGGTGTTTCACGCATCTTGATAGACATTTGTTGAACCCATTTACTATGAGAATTTTTCTTTTTCCTGGAAATCTTTTTTTCTATTATTTCTGTGAGTATGTCTTTTCTTTATTCTCTCTTTTTGGAATTCCTATTAGGCAGATGTTAGAACTTTTTAATCTTTTTTTTCATATTTACTATTTTTCCTTTTTGAGTTGTGGTGTATCTCAGTTGTATCTTCTAAGTAACCATTCTTAGTTACATATTTTCTATTATTTAGCATATTTATTTCATTATATATTTTTTAATAATCATATTTTTCCTTTCTAAGATTCCTACTTTTGGTTAAAAGGAGACATCATCCTCTCTAATTCCTCTGAGAATTGTTAACTATATGCATCACACATGCTTTTGTTAAAGTCTCATTTGTTTGTTCCATTTCCTTTGTTTCTTTGGATGTTTATCCATATGATGACTGTGGTGTTTTTCATTTGGAAGATTACTTTTTCTTAAATACTTGCTGAGTTTGCATACTCATCTGGAATCTGAGCTCCTATGTTAGTCTGTCTCTGCAATATCTGGTTACCTGACCTGTTTCCAGGATTCCAGGCTGAGATGTAGCCTGTGGCCTCCTGGGCAGTGGATGCTTCCCCTCCCTTCTTGGTGGCACTGGGCTTGGTCTTAAATCCCTAGTATCAGGAATTGCATCTTTCTGCTTGTGCACTGCTCTTATCTTGGAGCAGAAGCCTTTTCTGAACCTGCATGGCACAAGGAGAATGACAAAGTATTCAAAGTTCTTGGATGCCTTTACCTCAACCAACCAACCTTTGGTTGACCTGGATCTTCTCTTGCTCTATTTATCTATTGCCTCTCAGCGTGGTACCCAAAGACCTTCTCACTCTCTTCATCAGCTCTCTAATGTCTGTTTTGACTATTATTTTTTCCTTCAATATGAACTCATTTCCCTTTAATTTTTGAGGAATTTCTATAATTTCTGGTCTATTGAGGGTACCAAGTGTTTTTTCTTCCTTCTTCTTTTTTAAATTGAAGTATAGTTGACACAACATTGCGTTAGTTTCAGGTGTACAACACAGTGATTGGACAATTGTATACATTATGCTGTGATCACCATAGGTATAGCTACCATCTGTCACCATGTGATGCTCTTATAATACCATTGGCTATATTCCCTAGGTTGTTCCTTTTATCACAGTGACTTATTCATTCCATAACTGGAAGCCTGTCTCTCCCACTCCCTTTTATCCATTTGCCCATCTCTCCACCCTCTCCCCTCTGGCAACTATCAGTTTTTTCTCTGTATTTCTGAGTCTATTTCTGCTTTTTGTTTGTTTATTCATTTTGTTTTTTAGATTTCACTTCTAAGTGAAATCATATGGTATTTGGCTTTCTTTGTCTGATTTATTTACTTGACGTAATATCCTCTAGGTCCATTCTTGTTAGTGCAAATGGCAAGAGCTCATCCTTTTTCATGGCTAATACTCCACTATATATATCTCTCACATCTTCTTTATCCATTTATCTGTCAGTGGACACTGGGCTGCTTTCATATCTCGGCTGTTGTAAATAATGCTGCTATAAATATAGGGGTGCATTGATCTTTTTGAATTAGTGTTTTTGTTTTCTTTGGTTAAATACCCAGTAGTGGAATAACTGGATCGTATTCTATTTTTAATTTTTTGAAAAGCCTTCATACTGTTGTCTACAGTGGCTGTACCAATTTACATTCCTACCACCAGTACATGAGACTTCCTTTTTCTTCACATCCTTGCCAAAAATTGTTATTTCTTAGCTTTTCACTTCTAGCCATTCTGATAGGTGTCAGGTGATATCTCATTCTGGTTATGATGTGCATTTCTCTAATGATCAGTGATGTTGAGCACCTTTTTTATGTGTCTGTTGGCCATCTGTATGTCTTTTTTGGGAAAATGTCTATTCAGGTCTTCTGCCTGTTTTTAAATCAAGTTATATTTGGTTTTTGTTTTTGTTTTTGTTTTTGTTTTCTGGTGTTGAATTGTATACATTCTTTATATATTTTGGATATTAATGCCTTATTAGATACATTATTTGTGAATATTTTCTCCCATTCTGTAAGTTGCCTTTTCATTTTGTTGATGGTTTCCTTCACTATGCAAAACCTTTTTTCTAGTGCAGTTTTTAATAGCTTTTTAAAAAATGTTTATTTTTGAGAGAGAGAGAGAGAGAGAGAGAGAGCATGAGGGGGGAAAGGCAGAGAGATTAGGGGGCAGAAGATCTGAAGTGGGCTCTGTGCTGACAGCAGAGAGCCTGAAGTGGGGCTCAAACTCACGAACCATGAGATCATGACCTGAGATGAAATCAGGGGCTTAGCCATCTGAGCCACCCAGGAGGCCCTCTAGTACGATTTTTAATTACAATTTTTTTCTTGTCATTTATAGGGATTTGAGATGGGAGAAAGGTTTTAGCATGTTTTTAATTTTCATGCTTGATATGCTCTCCTGGTCTGTTATAAAGTATGTTAGTTGATACTAATTTAAAGGAAGTACCTGGAAAATCATGTTTATTCCTACCACTGAATTCTGGCAGAAATTTATACTGTATGTGTTAAATATATTAACGTTTATTAAATTTCTGCTTTATTAAATTAATGCAGAAATTTAGTTTGGCCTTCTCAAAAAACCCCTGAGATATATCAGCTCTGAGTTAGGGAAATGAAGATTAAGATAGGTAGAAATAATTAACCCAAAGTATAACAGATAGGAAGAGACAGAGCCAGAATTCATACCTATGTCTTGCCATGACAGTAACTGCCTTTCATTAAAAGACATGAGGTAAAAATAATGAACAACATCCTTACTATGGGATATCAACAAAATACATTTAGGACTCACCAGACTTGATTCTGTTAGGAATCATGAAATTAGGAATTACTGATTATCATGGCTAATTTGTCAACAAATGAACTGAGCTGACAGTTTTCAATTCCATTTTGTTCCCTTGTCAATAAGATATATTCTTGGAACAATCTGTGAACTGTTGGTGTTTTTTTCCAGTGGGCAGTGCTCATAAATGAAGTGTGCATATTGGTAAACATCTCCCCAGTGTTGGCAAATTAGAGATTCTCTTTTGAATTGATTTTTTTTTTCATAGCTTTCAGTGGAGCCTTATTTTCATATAAGTAGTCATTACAGAAAACAATTGCCTGTCAGGGTAAACATTATGCTAGCGAAAGAGCATTGTATGTATTATGTGGCATGCTATAATTATTTGAGTTCTCTCACAGAGAGAAAGAAGTCTTTCTCAGCAATTGTGATATATAGAATTCAAGGTCAATAAAGGCAGAGGGTGTGGATGATTTAGGCTTTTGTAAAGTGTATCTTGTTTTGTTCAAGAAGCATTTTTGGAAAATATACCATAATAAACACTTGGGAAATTGAAAGATACAGAAATAAAAACACAAAATATTTTAGTTAAGACTTTTTTTAAGTTTATTTATCTATTTTGAGAGGGAGAAAGAATATGAATGGGGGAGGGACAGAGAGATTGGGAGAGAGAAAGAATCCCAAGCAGGCTCCACCCTGTCAGCTCAGGAGCCCAAATGCAGGGCTTGAACTCACCAACCGGGAGATCATGACCTGAGCCGAAGTCAAGAGTCAGGCGTTTAACTGACTGAGCCACCCAGGTGCCCCTGTTAAGTTTAATTTTCAAAAATTTTTAAACGTTTTCATTTACTTTGAGAGAGAGAGACAGAATGCGAGCAGGGGAGGGGCAGAGAGAGAGGGAGACATAGAATCCGAAGCAGGCTTCAGGCTCTGAGCTGTCAGCACAGAGCCTGATATGGGGTTCAAACCCATGAATCATGAGATCCATAAATGGAGCCAAAGTCAGACGTTTAACCAACTGAGCCACCCAGGTGCTCCCCGCTCCCCGCAATGTGTTAAATTTTAAATACACAAGTTGGTGGGGGGTGCCTGGGTGGCTCAGTTGGTTGAGTATCTGACTGTGGCTCAGGTCACGATCTCACAGTTCATGAGTTCGAACCCCTCATCAGGCTCTCTGCTGTCAGCAAAGAGCCCGCTTCAGATCCTCTATCCCAGTCTCTCTCTGCCCCTCTCCCGCTTGTGCACTCTCTCTCAAAAATAAATAAACATTACAAAAAAATACACAAGTGCCAGAAGACTTAAAAATGTCAGAGTGCAATGGGGTCCGTCAGAGAAGGTGGGCAGCATGGAGTTGGGTTGGTAGTTGTGGTGATGAATTCCAGTTGAACAGCTTTTTCTGCTCTTCAATTTCCTTGATGTAGAGTGAAGAAAAATACTACCCACCTCAAAAGGTTGGTTGTGAGATAATGGTTACACATTCCTCAGCATTCATTTTGGACCAATTGTTTCAGACAAGTTTCTTAAACTCAACCTACGCACCTTTATCACATCTCCTTCTAGTTTTCTCCCTGCCCCAAAGGCAGCCTGAGTGGCCAATGTCAACAAGTGGACCAGAGGAGATTAGCTTGAAGAGTCAGCTCACAGAGACCTGGAGTCAGTTTTTGCCTCCTTTGAGGGCTTTAGTCCAGATGATATGGGACTCATTCAGGTGACTGTGCTTAAAATTCTAAGTTCCAAAGTAGTGATCATGTGTCATGACTGTTCATCTTTTAGATGGCCTTTCTATATTTAGGAAAAACCTCTTTTACAATTAATTTTTACCTTCCCAATATGGAATTAGACTCAAATTCCAAATCCTTTTACAGCAAGGATGCAAGCATGGGAACCCAGACTCTGTCAATCAGATACATTTTCATGAGTCTGTAATTTAGGTGTGCAGAACATGAGGAAACAAGCTGGAAATGGAGCTTCCATTTTTGTTTGTCCTGATGGCCATGGCAGCACCTTCCTCCAGTGCTTAGTGTGGTAGTGGTTTCTGTTTTTGATCAGTTCTGTGGTTTGAAACTGGGCTTTGTTTTGAGAAGGTAATCCTTGTGACTGGTTCTCCAGCCCCTCTATCAATTTATGTGCAACCCAATATCTCTTAAATGAAATCTTTTTCTAATAAATCAGCTTGGGTTATATTCTGCTGTTTGCAGCTAAGAATTTCCCTTGACAGACAAATAACCTGTCTGGCATGGCTCATTTTTAAAGAACACCTCTGTTTTCTCATATAAATTGAAGGAGATTTTGAGGTTGAATTTGTTTACATATTCAATTAGCAAACATTGTTGGGTGTCTTCAGTGTGTAAGATGCCGCATTAGGTACTGAATGTTCATTGAAAAAGACTGTTCTTGGTCTCAAAGGATTTGAAACTTTATAGAGTAGGCAAACATTAGCATATTAACCAAATATGCTGTGATGGAGGACTGAGCCAGATGTGACCTGCGGATGTGATTATACTCGATAAAATGCTGGGAATCCTTCCCGGCTGTTTGGCAGAAACTGAGGATGAAGCAGCTGGGGATAATTTATATTAAAATGACCTAATACATAAAAAGAACTGTCTTCAGAGTAGGAAGAAGGAAAGGCTATATTCACTGACCACTTTGCTTCCTTTCTCTTTTAACTTGTTTTGGGGACTGGTATGGATGCTTGGATTGGTTTTCTTTCAAGCTGGTGGAACATTTGAGATTGAGGAGGCAGAGACTGCTGGCACCCATTGAATATTCTTATGGTAATGGTGATTTGACTGATGGATAAAAGAGGTACAGAAAACTTAGATTTAAGCTCCACCATTGTTTAGTGCGTGCCCAGTCAATACCAGAGTACTAGACATTCTCCTAGGGGTTTTCTATATGTTATCTCAACCAGTTTTTCTTTCTCCTTCCCTACCTGTGTAGGTGTGGGTCTCTTTAAATTACCACTGGAAGAGATGCCACTCAAACTAGCAAGAGCAGAAAAGGGAATGTGTTGGTTCATGTAATTGAAAAATTGGAGAGTAATTTCATGGAAAACTGGATCTAGGTGCTCAAAAAATATCATTAGGAATTTTTGTGTCACCATCTCTAGACAATTTTTCCCTCTCTGTTGATTATATTTTCTGACTGTTGTCTCCCTATGGAGACTGGTGGGAGCTTTTGGGTCACATTCTACCTGATTAGTCACATCAATAGAAGAAAAACTTCTACTTTCCTAGAGTAGCAGCAAGAGTTGCAGATTTGAATCTGAATTGATTTGGATGATTTGGGCCACAGGTAACAGAAAACTGTATAAAATGGCTTACTTTTTTTCACATAGCAAGAAGCCCAGAGATAGAGACAGTTTCAGAGTTAGTAAACTCAAGGGGTCAGTCATGTTGGCTTCTCTGTGGCTCTCTTGGCCTTCTCCTTATTTTCTCAGATAGTTGAAACAAATCCCACCATCACATCTTCATATGACAATGTCCAAAGGTAGGAACGAATAAGTAAGTCCCTGCTTTGTGTCTTCTTTTGAGAATGCAGAAACACTCTCCAGAAGCCGCTGAACAAACCTCTCCTTATGCCTCATGGGTCGGTTACATCACATGCTTATACTTTACCAATCCTTCTCAAGGGAAATAGAGTTATTTTGATAATTTTAGGCTTGTCAACATTTGTCCCTTGGGGCTAGGCATAAGCCTTTGGACATTGCTCTCACATCACCCAGTAACTAAACGAAGTCAGAGTTTTATTAGCAAGAAAGAAGGGGTGAGCTGTGTTAAGTACCCAGTGGTATTTGCCAGTATCTCATTAGGTTAACTCAGGTTATATATCCATTCTTGAACCAATTACAGTGACCACCCCTAGTTACATGCCTACTTGTGGAGCTGCGGAGGTGGTGGCCATAGTGGTAGGAAGTTATTGTGTCAGTCTCCTCAACTCACATGAACTGAGAGTGGAAGAGGTTGGATCCCTATTATTCAAACTATGACTCCCAAGCTAACTCTGATCCAGAAGAAGCATGAAATTCCTTTGTTGTATTTTTGACCCAATTGTTAGTTAAAAACAAACAAACTCACTCATAAATATTTCAGAGTTATCATAGAAAGTGACCTTGGGGGCATCTAGGTGGCTCAGTTGGTTGAGCGTCTGACTTCAGCTCAGGTCATGATCTCATGGTTCGTGAGTTTGAGCCCCGTGTTGGGCTCTGTGCTGACAGCTCAGAGCCTGGAGCCTTCTTCAGATTCTGTGCCTCCCTCTCTCTCTGCCCCTCCCCCGCTCAAGCTCTGTCTCTGTCTCTGTCTCTCTCTCTCTGTCATAAATAAACATTAAAAAAAAGAAAAAAAAGAAAGTGGCCTTGGTGGTCAAGGATAAAGGAAAGCATGTGTTAAATAGGATCTTTCATTACAGAAGACATAAGCTGCTCAACAAAACAGTTATTATGGACCATCTGTAGAACATGGCAATATTTGTTAGGCAGAGTGATTTATTGACATTGTGAAATTTCACTGTTAGTCTGCTTCCTCATCTTGGTATATCTTTTGTAAAGTTTCCTTTTTAAGAGTCCTCTGTATAAATGTAGATGATCTAAGGGCTTTACTGAAGAGATGATAAATTTGTATTGGGCATATAAATACCCATGGGGAGAGTCTTATAAACTGTGTGGATTGAGAGTTTAAACATTTCCATCATGAAGTTCTTAAAAAATGTGTAACAGCTTCTTGTTCTCTATTATGATGAGACTTCATTCCTCTTCATGATTTTTAGGCACCTTAGTAACCTGCTCCTCCCTTCCTACTGAGTCATGATGTCTTTTCTCCTTAATTTCAGCTTCCACTTCCACCTTCTGACTTGGTATGTGCATGTTCTGATTACTGAAATTCCCTTCCTCAGCTTGTCCAAATTCTCTTTGTCCCTTAAGGCCAAGCTCACTTTCCCTTACCCTGCCAGCTGGCATGATCCTCCCTGCTCTCTGAACTCTGAACCCATGATCACCCCATTTAAGGGTATTTAACATATGAAAACATTCCATGTTTCTCTGTTCATATTGTTTCCTTAGTTGCATCTCTTGGAGATATAAAAGGTGTCTCTGGCTCAGATATTTCTCTTCACACTGACTGGATACTAGAGATCTGAACTTTGATGTCTCAGAGACATCTCAACTTCAGCATGTCTGAAGTTTTACCTGTTACCTGCCTCTTTCCTCTTGGTCCAACTCACTCCTGTTTCTGTAATCCATTTTTACAAATAAGATCCTGTGCAGTTGCCCCAGCCACTCTTGATTCTGTCCTTTCTCTCAGAAACTCATCATCCAGTCCTCGAGTTCTGTCAATTCTGTTCATAAACATGTCTTACCCATCCCTGGCACCACTGGCTTAGTTCAAGCCTTTGTCATTCTTCACTTGAACCATTGCCCTGGCCTTCCAACAGATCTCCCTGGCTCCAGACTCACTTCTTTCAATCCATCATCTTTAATGTTGCCCACAGAGCACAGATTATGCCACCCATCTGCTTAAAAACCTTTAGTCATTCCCACTGCCAGAAAAAAATTCAGACCTCTCAGCATAGCTTACAAAGTCATTAATAACCCAGTTCCCTGCCTGTTTTCCAGCTTGGTGTTCTATATTTCCTGACAATGAGTCCTTTAGCCAAATGGAGCTCCGAGTGGTCACATGAATACCTGTGCTCATTCAGGTCAGCAAACATGGATTTGGCATCTGGAATTACCAGGTGCTGTACTAAATGCCTCATAGTACCAACTATAGGTTTTATGTGTTTCTCTCCTCCACTGAACTATGAGGTTTTACCTCTTAATGCCTAGTGCAAAGTAGGAACTCAATAATGATAGATGAATATATGAACAAGGTCATGGTGATATGTAAACTCTCTATGTGAAGGGACTAAATATCATAACTTCAAATCTCTCACAGATGAAACCTAATAGTAGGCCCAACACAAGCATTCATTATACTCATCATTTGATGAACTGTTTGCTAGTACTCAAGCCCCGCAGTCTAGAATGTATACTAATTAAAAAAAAAACAGACTTAGGATCCATCCATGTCTTTACCCTGATTAAATGTATTATTGACTAGGTTTTTGGAACTGGTACTGGGTTTACATATACATGGTTCCTTTATGGGTAGAATTCTGAGTATTTCAGGCAGTCATTTGCTGATGCACTCTGGATATGGTGTGAAGTCTCCTTGGATATCCAAATGAGATCATCCACATAATAGGTTATCAAAGGAGTAAGAGAGGTATATGAATTAGAACATAATTTAGAGATGAAAACCTGCTCTGAATTCTCTTTTGGATTATCCATTTGTATATATTAAACTGCATACTTTGGGTGGAGGTTGGGTGTAAACATGTTAAGTTTAAATATGCAAGGCAGACTCAATAAAAGTTTTCCAGATGAAGTCTAAATGGGGAGTTCTATTTTCTAGTGATGAGCAGCATCCAGGAGAGATTTCATCTATTCAGAAACAAAGCTGTCATGTTGAGATAAGCCCAGTAGTTCCTCAAAGAGGACTCTCCTGTATGACTCAGTCTTAACTCTAAGCCCCAAAGCTCTTTGTTATCAGATCTCTTGCCTACTGTCACCTTTCACTGCTGGTAAATTTTGTGGTCTTGGCTGTTTCTAATCCCTAATGCCATATCTTCTATCAGCCACCTCCGCAGCTTGCCATTTTTTTCCCTCAGCGTTCCAGGTTTTAATTTTGTGATCTTCTTTCTTGTCTCTGATTCTGTTGACAATGGGGCTTAGATTTTTCAGCTATTTCTAGTGGACTACACCTCTCTTTCCTTGTTGTGATTACTGCTAAATGTCCAGTTGCTTCTTAACTGGAAACAGCAACATTGTCCATGGGTTTCTGATTTATAGGGATCTGATGTGTGGAAGGGCAAGGCACCAGAGCATAAAAAAGGTGAGGGTCTTCATCTATGAGACAGAGGGTTTGTATGTTCCCTCCCACTTTATTAGAAATAGAGCCATTTTATTTAAGGAAAAGTTACTGCATTCATGGTCTAGTGAGGGAGACAAAAAATAATTGTAATCACTAATGTACCTGTCTCTTCTGCACCAGAGCATGAGCTCCTTAAAGGTGGGAATCATGCCATATTAATCTCTACTGTCCCTGCCTCTCTTATCAATATATCTCTCTGTATATATCTGTATATATCTATAAAGAGATATTTATACATATTTATATTATAAATAAACATAAAAATACACATTGTACAGCATCTGCAGCTCATTAAGTGTTGAAGCCATGCTTCTTTTTTTTTTTAAGTTTATTTATTTTGAGAGAAAGGGAGAGAGAATGAGCGGGGAAGGAAGGGGCAGAGAGAGAAGGAGAGAGAGAATAATAAGCAGGCTACATGCTTTCAGCACAGAGCCCAATGTGGGGTTCAGTCTCACAAATTGTGAGATCATGACCTGAGCCAAGGTCAAGAGTCAGATGCTTAACCAACTGAGCTACCCAGGTACCCCAAGGCATGCTTCTTGAATGAATGAAAGGATGGGTGAATAATAAGATGTGTGGCAAATTGTCAGGGTAGTGGTTCTTACTAGAATCACCTAAGGCTCATTTAAAACACAGTCATGCCTATGTCTTTAAACTAGGCCAACTGCTATTTTTAGTTGATTCTAAATGCAATTTTCCCCACATTTCAACATCTCAGCAATAAATGCTTCTTATAGATGCTTCTTATAATTGATGTGATAAGAAAGGAATTGTGCAATATTTAATGTGAAGCACTTTGTTTTCTTAGTTGTACATAAAGTGTCTTTCAGATAGCGAATAATGTCTTAGATTGGATGAAAAACAGTAAATCAGAATTTCTATAGGGTGTGACGTGGACAAAAAATCTTACTGAAAGTGCCCCACGTGACTCTGATACATACTGAGAGTTACAGGCTCTGTGTTTAGGGGGCTTAAATGAGGGAGAAATTAACAAGGGATCACTTTACATCACTTTGAATCTTTAGCACGTTGCCTGGTCCATTGTAGATAAACAATCGTCATTTGCTGAATGGAATGGAATTATTCAGGGCATTGGAAAAACCACTGAAATTTTAGTATGTATATGTAGTTTATACTATATATGTTTTCTCTCTCTCTCTAAACACACACACACACACACACACACACACACTCTCATATATACAATGGTTGTTTTAGGCTTAATTGTGTTTCTGAATTTCAGAATTACCCATGACTTTGGTAATAGTTCTCAGCTTTACCATGTTCTGTTTGGCAGAATATGATGGAATTCACACGAGGATGAAAATTAATTTGATGGACACTGTTTGAATCATCAAGCATCAGCATACTTTGGAACATTTCCACTTAGAGATTATAAAATGAAATACCTAAAGTCAACCTAGAATGTTGGTAGAAAGACAAACATTGAACTTTCTGTTCTGGAGATTGGGACTCTAGATTTCTAACAGACCTCATGATTTATCTTTTGTTTTATGGTGAATGGCTTAACTCTAGGTTTGGCCTTGTTATACCAGTACAAACCTAATGGTGCTTCCTTATGTACCACATGTGCAGCATTGACTAGAAGAAGGTATTATCCCAGTATTGGGAGCTTCTTGTATCATATTAAACCCAGCCAGGTCTCTGCAGACCATGCTTTATTGGCAGTTTGTTGTAAAGAGGGCTGGCTCAGATTTTAAAGTTAATGTTAATTATGGAACGATGTCAGAGGGAGCACACTGAAATGTCTTTAACCCATTTTTTAAAAGCAGGTCAAATTCAGCATCTGGAGGATAACTTGCAATTTGGTTGAAAATAATTGAACAGGTTTAACATGAAATTCAATAAAGGGGTCAGGGATATTTTAAGTTTAAAATTCTGAGATAAATTCATTTGGCCCAAGGCTCTTGTCAGCTGTCTATTATTGCTGAGTCCAAAAGGGTACCTGGGTTTTTAGTTTTTTCAGAGTGTATCTGTTTTGTCAAAAGAAGATTGTGCTGACTCATTCCTGGTACTTCTTTAGAAAAATATTTTAAAAAGTCAGTGATCTCTGTACTATAAGAAGTGAAGTTTGCCAAACTATGGTATTAGGAATATAGAATAGAGAAGGAGTTTGTGTTCACCCCCTTCTAGGAAGAAGAAAGAAGAGGGGAAGAGGGACAGTGACTAAAGTCATGTTCCCCAGAAGCAGACACTGAGGGAAGGTTCTTGTGCAAGTGATGTATTAAAGACAGTAGTTAGGGAGACCAGGAAGAAGTGGGACATCAGCACATGGAAGGAGAACCCAGAGGGTAGCCCAGAGGGTTCCCTCAGGGGAACTTGAGGGTACAGGTTGTGCACCAGAATTATCCTAACCCACAGCAAGGTTCCTGAGGCTTTCATGTTTCTGCCCCCATCAGCTATTAGTTAAAGATCATGGAGGGGAGGGAGTTGGGCATTGGGCACACACATTCTCAGATGCTTCCAGTTTTTTTGGTTTTCAGGCAAAACAGGTTCTGGTAGCTCTTTCAGAAAAGATCCTTAGGTTCTGGTTGTTGAGGTGAAATCCAGGCAGTGTACAAAATGATAAAAGATGACCCAAGAGGTCCTGGGCAAAGCACCAACCTTGTCTACTACAGAGAAGAGAAGGTGCTAGGGCTCTCATATTTTCTCCCTGCCTCCCCACTCCCTGAGTCAAGCTTTAATGGCTGGGCAGGGAATAGGGAGTTGTGTGGCTCTAGTACCTTCTGGATATGAGGGAATCATGCAGGGCAGGGTGTGCATGTCAACACGGGGGAATCTGCACAGTTAGGAGTGGGGACAGAGACATCTCAGGCAGAGACAGGGGTTCAGCCTTTGTCCTCCATGGAGCAGGACAGATGTCTGTACATTCCCACATGCAGATGGACTGCATTGGTTGTGGGCCATTTGGGAATGAGCAGACCCTACTGTATGGTACAGAACCAGTGTCCTTGAAGGTGAAAAAAAACAAGCCAGCTGGGAGAGGGCTGCAAGGTCATAAGGCAAGGGGTGTGGAGATGCAGGTGAAGTCAGTTTTTAGTGGAGGGTGTCAATGGAGTGTAAAAGAAACAAGCTGGGAGTCAGTCCCCTTTTCTTCCTTGCGTTCGTATCTCTGGTTCCGTTTGGAGGGCTCTTTTCTGCTCTGAACTGTGAGAAGGGCTAGGGTAGGGCCTGGAGGAGGGGAGACAAGGAATTGAGTGTTTTGGCCTAGTTCTGGACTCTAAATTCAAGGTTGAGAGACAAAGGAGATTTCGGAAATCATCAGAGGGGGAAGGGAGGTAGGCAGGGGTTCTGGGCAGGTGCCCCATGTGGCCATAAAGAGCAAAAGTGCATCCAGCTGAGGGCTCCCTCCTCGACATGCCTTGGGAGCTGGCAGAGAAAGATGGATGACAGGAGTGTGACGGATGAGGTTATTGTAATGTCTCCCATGTCCACTTTTGCAAAGTCTTCCTCCTCTGGGTGACCTCAGATGTCTTAATCATAAAACTGTCCCCTCACCTCGGCCAGTTTCACCTAATGCGGAACTATTCTATCCTGTCTGAGCCTATCAATCATCTCATTTCCTCAGTGCTCTCATATGAGCTGACTGGCTTTCTAACTAATTAACAGCAAGGTATTAATACCTTCCTCTCAGGCTCATAGCTTAATGGGCTTCCGTTTCCAAGGTTATTTGTACAGGAGAAGGGTACAATCCTTTTATCTTGGAAAAATCATTTTAATATTTTCTTTCTTGTTACAAAAACATTTCAGGCTCATCTTAGAAAAATGCATATGTAGAAAAAGAAAGAAAATAAATACCAATAATTGTACCTCCCAGAGAAAACCCTTGTTTCCATTTTGGTGTGAGCCCTTTTCATCTTTTTATCAATACATAAATATTGGAGACATATAGGATGCATGTACATATATATGGTAAGATTATTTGCATTTTAATGGAGGATTCTTGGGTGGCAGACAACATTCTCAGTCACAGAAATGAATGAATAACAGTGAGATTTATTGCCTTCTTTCTGCTTACATTGACTCTGTCCTGAGTGGAGCAGAAGAGAACCTGCTTTATATCCTGAGACTTTATCCCCTGTTGAATTGGAAAGGGCTGGGGCTTAGGAAGTTTAGGTTGAAGGCGTGGAGTCTTCATTGGCAAGCATTAAAAAATAAAGGGAGGGCAGATGGGAAGCAAGGTTGGAGCAACCCCAGACTGAACTCCTAGTAGGTTTTCTTGCCTGGACAGGAATCTGAATCAACTTTTGTTCGCTGTCAGCTAAGTCCCTCTGAAATTGCTTTTGTTCATATATTAAAGTGCTCTAAGTCTTAAGGATTCAGAAGCTCATAAGGCAGTGCTTGACCCCTTTCATAGATGTCAAAATTTAATGTGTTCAAGGAACAGGCAGGTTATATGTCATAGGCTAGATTCTCCAGGAGGCAGACTCTGGGATGGAGTTTAGTGAGCAAAATGTTCTTTGGGAAGAGCCCTGGACAGTGACACTTATGGAAGGGAGGGAAGGATGCAGGATTGGGCAGGGGGAGAAGTTGAGTTGCAGTGCATGATGAGAGCCTCATTCAACCTCACCAGGACTCTGACATTGGAATGGCCAATCAGAGTCCTTCTGTGTTAGGCCGAGACGATCTGGCCTTTATTTCCTTCTTATCTGTGATCAGCCATTGGATGTGGGCTGCTCTAGAAGGGGTGGGGCCTTGGGAGAGACAGTTCTCTGTAGCTGGGGCAAACCCTAAAGGAGCTTACAGTTGGTTGGGACAAATCCTTCCATGAGAGGGGAGCTGAACAGTTCATGTCAGTGTCCATCACAGCATGTAGGTGGGTACAAGATGCTATGGTACGCTAGTGGTGAACTTGGGGGATGAGGTGCAGACTGTGGCCAAAGTTATTCAAATTTAGTTTGTAACAGTATTGTGCTGGGAAACCAAAACATATTTTGGGGTAGATTCTGGACTTGTCCTCCTATTTAGAACCTCTCTGCTCTAGAGAGAAGGCAGTATCTCAATTCCAGCACTTATTTGCTGTAAGAACTAAGCCAATTTATATAACCTCTGTTTGTCTCAGTTGACTCAACTGAAAAATGGGCATAATAACTATATTTCCCTTAAAGAGTTATGAAAATTAAATGTGGTAATCTATGTAAGGCACTAAGTGTCAGGCATGTTAACAATATCAATAAATGTTATAATGTTATATGCTTTTTTTTTTTTTTTTAACTGGCTTCACACCCAGCATGGACCCAATACGGGGCTTGAACTCACCACCTGAGAGCAAGACCCAAGCTAAGATCAAGAGTCAGTTGTTTAACTGACTAAGACGACCAGGCTCCTCTGTTACTTGCTTTTATAGTAATTAGGATACTGGTTGTTACCTTCAGATTATCCAGAAGCTCCTGGTCAATGATTTTGTGACCCTGAAGTCTTAACTTATCACCATCTCTCCTGGCTGCACAATCTGCCCCCATCAGGTTCCAACTAACCTGAAGGTCAATGTACTCAAGTTGAACTTAGGATCTGTATCTCCTTCCCAACCCCTGGCTTTGTACACTCACTTCCTCTCAAATCAGACTCTCCAAGTATTTCAGAGTCACTCAAACTGGGATATTCAGAGCTGTCCTCTTTGTCTTCCTTTCTCTCCCTTTCTTCCAGATTTCCATAGTCACCAAGAACTCCCTGCCAATTCTACCTTTTCCTTCTGAGTTTCTAAAGCCTCCCTCTTGTGCCTGTCTTATTTTGGCTCTCATTCCTGTGTCCATTCTTGATGAATTCAATTTCATTTTCCAGATGGCTGCCAAGGAGATTTTCTTTCAAAACTACAATTACTTCCTCATTGTTTCCAGCAGAGGTGCTAAACTCCTCACTGTTTTTTCCGATCTAGATTTGACCTACATGCCAAGCCTCACCTTTTACCACCTCCTCACAGGAGTCCTTGTTGCAGTGCTGATCTATCAGTAGTCCTGTGAACATACCCTGTTCTCCCACAGTTCAGTGCCTTTCTATGCTTGATTGCCTTTGTCTGGAAGGCCTGCCTGTTGCCCAACTTTCTGAAGAACTGTTATTTATCTACAAACTCTTCATTCTTATATTAATGAATATTAATTTATGGGGTTGAGAAGGAGATATAGACTTAGGCATTCTCTTTTTCATAAATCTCTATCATTCATTTATTTAAAGTTTATTGTTTCAATCAGTACTTACTGAGTTCCCATCAGACGCCAAGCAATATGATCAATACAGCCACTATAAGTTATTCGTTACATGTCTAGACACTCAACTTCTGAGGTCTCAGCACTGGCATTCTTAACGATGTATTCTAGTATCTAGCATAGTGCCTGGCATGCAGTAGGTGCTTAATAAATGCTGTTCATACAAATCGAGATACAGTGGTTATAGTTCCTAAATAGAAAATCAGGACATATAGTCTGGCCGAACATTTTTTTTTCTTATTAGTTGATATTTATGTAGAATTTTGTTAAAAAATAACTTATTCTGTCGGCTATGTTGAAAACGACAAAAAGCCATGGAATAGAACAAGTTCCCCAAACTGGTTTACTCATTATAGAGTCACTTTCTTTGGGCTGAATTGCGGTACCCCTGGGACCTTGGTATTCTGTGAGGTCATGAGAATTAGGCTCCTTCCTCTTTGCAACTCCTTTATTCCTTTAAGAGTCTGTCCTGATCCAAAGGCAGTGTAGATGCTGATTTTTCATATGGCTTTTCAAGAATCTACATTTATGTTGCACTATTTTATGTAGGCCAATTTCATAAGAAGAAAATATTTCCCTTCCTCTTATTTCACCTTTTGTTCCTTCTGTTCTTGAACTTGTCTTTTTATGTGCAGGCTATTTCAAGATGTACTTTAATCCCAGGTTTGCTGTGGCACATATAAACTGGATAGCCCTCTGAGGCAGAATGGCTGAAAAAGAACAGTGATGAGCTCTATCAATACTCAGAATCTCTCCTGCCCCAGCCTCAGCACACAGAGCTAGAGCAAAGTGGATCCTACCAATAAAGGCTTTCAAGACAATGCCTCACTCTGCCCGTGGTCAGAGTCCCATACTGGGCCCTTGGGAATGGTTTATTTCAACTGCGAGCCCTTGTGTTTCTGGAATGGAGGCGTGGCATGAGGCCATCATGTGGGGCAGAGGGTGGTATGCAAGTGCCCAGAAAGTATCAGTGTCTTCCCTGACTTTAGCTGGTCTTTTTTTTTTTTTTTTTTCTTTTCAACAGAACTATCAGTATGGAAAGATACAGAGCTGAGAAGCTGCTATTAATGTGACATAACTAATTAGTGATCTAAGGAACTTTGAAAGCACAATGAGTTCTGTAGCAAGATGACGTTTACATTAAAAATGATACTGGGCTGGGGAAATGTACTAGACATGCAGTTTATATAAGGAAAGTACATCCTTCTCTTCCTGAGATAGGTTCCTGCTGCTTTTAGAAAGTAGTTGGGCTTTCTTTGATAGACCGATGACTGGTTCACACCCCAGGCATAATGCTGTAATCAAGAATTGGCATCTCTCCCTAGTTGCTTGTTATCTAATATTTTTCATAATGGGTACTCATCAGGGAGTTCATTCTCCACAAACTAATGCACTTATCACTCTGTCATTCTGGCTGAAAGTGGGTAGTTACATTGTGCGGTAATCTGGCCATCATTTAAAAAAGTTATTTTTATGTTCATTTTTGGAAGACAGAGAGCACAAGCAGGGGTGGGGTGCAGAGAGAGGGGGACACAGAATCCGAAGCAGTCTCAGGCTCCGAGCTGCCAGCACAGAGCCTGACACGGGACCCGAACTCACGAACCGTGAGATCATGACCCGAGCCGAAGTTGGACGCTCAACCGACTGAGCCACCCAGGCACCCCTGGCCATTGTTTTTATAGACATTGATCATTATCAGTTTATTTCAGAACATGATTTACTGACTTTGTGTCTGAGTTAAAAACATCCCTATTTGGAAATTGTATTTTTAAGCCATGATGACTAAATCTTTATAAATTTAAATAATTAAAAAAAATCTTCAGGGCTTACATCGCCTTTCTGGGAAACCCTCACATCACCTCATTCAAGGGGGAGCAAATGGAGATAGATTCTCTCATATTGCCTTTTATGTTTCCGGGTCAAGGACATCTGCATTTTATTTTTGTTTGTTTTTAATATGTGGTTTTAGTAGATAATACGTGCATATGGTATGAAATATACAAATTACAAAATCACATACAGTGAAAATTAAATCTTAAAATTAAACCACCCAGGGGTGACTGGGTGGATCAGTTAAGTGTCTGACTCTTTTTTTTTGTTTGTTTGTTTATTTATTTTGAGAGAGAGCATGTGTGTGTGTGTGTGTGTGTGTATGTGTGTGTGTGTGTATGCACATGTGTGCTAGCGGGAAAGGAACAGAGAGGCAGAGAGAGAACCCCAAGCAGGCTCCATGCTATCAGTGCAGAGGTCAAAGAGTCTGACACTTGGTTTTGGCTGAGGTCATGATCTTAAAATGGTGAGATCGAGCCCTGAGTCAGGCTCTGCTCTGGGCATGGAACCTGCTTAAGATTCTTTCTCTCCCTCTGCCCCTCCCTTGCTTGCATGCACTCTCTCTCTCTCTCTCTCTCTCTCTCTCTCTGTGTGTCTCTCAAAAAAAAAAAGAAAGAAAATGAAACCATTCAGTTTTTCTATACTTACCTAGAGTTATCTTCTTATTATCAATATAAACTTCCAGAAATATTCAGTGTATATCAACAATATAAAGTGTATGTAGTATGTTTTTATTTAATTTATTTTTTGAAGCCTATTTATTTTGAGAGAGAGAGAGAGAGGAGAGAGAGAGAGAGCATGTGAGCAGGGGAGGGGAAGTGAGAGAGGAGAGAGAATCCCAAATTGGCTCTGTGCTGTCAGCATGGAATCCAATGTGGGGCTTGAACTCATGAACCATCAGATCATGATCTGAGCCAAAACTAAGAGTTGGATACTTAACCAACTGAGCCACCCCTGTGCCCTTGTAACATGTTTTTGATGTAAAGAATAAAGCTTGCTTTCTTCTTTTACTTAATAATAATTCTTGGGGATGATGGTAAACATTGCTGCTCATTACTATTTCCACTTTTATTTTTGGCTAATGCAGTAGGAAGGCACTTCTCTGACACTTTATAGTTAGATGATAATATGACTTGCCTTATCCAATGACACATAATCAGAAGTGATGTTTCATTTTTGGGTAGAAGGACTTAAGAGCAGATACATAATTCTCTTTTGCCTTCTTCCTCCTGCTATTGTGATTATGATGTTCTAGATGATGAACCCCAGTCCCTGAGTTAGGATAATATCGAGCAGAGCAAACCCCGTGTTCCCAGGACACATGTTATATGTTAAAAAAAAAAAAGTTTTATTGTATCAAGCTACTAAATATTAGGGATATGTTTACTATTGCGGTATGACTTAGGCTATGCTGAATAATATAGAACACAAACTCAAGTATTTTATTAGTATGTACAGAGCTACCTCAATCTTTTTAACAGATACACAGAAATCTATTGTTTGGAGGTATTATAATTTACTGAACTAGTTGCCTATTGATGGACATTCAGTGTTTCCAATCTTTTGCCATTACTCTGAAGATTATGTTGTTTTAGAGTTGGATCCTTTTTGAGTATTCTTCTTTGAATGAGGTGAGATCTTCTTGAACCAGCTATTTGCAGGAGGGAGGTGTGTGTCCTGGGCACGTTGGGAGGGGATCGTGGGAGTCAGGTCATATTCAGGCTAGCAAGAACACTTCCAGATTCACAGTGACTATTTTTAATGAGATGGGGTAGTTGTATGTAGGCTAATGTAGACCCCTTTATTTCCCTTTAGCCAACAAGAATGAGCGACTGTATCTACCCTGCCTCACAGACAGATGGCTTCCTGCGAACATGGCATGATTATTGATTTCTCATTTAGCTTTGAAACCCCCTGCTTCTCTTTGGTGCCATTCCCAATCCATGGAGCCTGTTCTAAATTGGGAGTTATTTGTTTTGTCCATCTGTGCATGTCACCTGCTTTACAAATCAGTGCTTTGCTCCTTTTGTTGAGATTTGTAGCCACAGGCATTCTCTTGCAGCATCGTTCCACATCCCTGTTTGACACTCTTGCATTTGGCAGTTCCTCCTTGTATTTTGTATTTGGGGCTCTGTATGTCTTCTAGTTTCATCAAAGATGTGGTTTGGTTTGTATTTCCTGTTGCCTTTATTTTGGAGTGAGCTGGATCCAGGCTGAACCCTTGCTGTGGACAGGAAAGCTCATTGTAATGTAAGCACCTGTCTGCTCGCTTTTTTGATTGCAATGTAAGTGCCTGAGATTAAGCTTTTGATTGCTGATTGCATCCACTTCAGAGACATCCCTCTTGAATAAACACATTCCCAGCCTCACAACTAGATAAAGAGCCAGGTTGCCCCACCCATGAAGTTTCTTTTTTTATTAGAAAGCTCTGGTCATTTGACCACTTGCTTTTCCTTTCTACCTCTTTAATTCCTGCTCTTATGTTTTACATTCACCCATAAAAAGTGAGTCCACAAAACCCTAGGCACTGTACCCATGACACCAATAAAAGCAGAACCCCAAGTCTCTCCTCTTCCCCACCGTCCTTCCCTCCAGCTTCCTGTGTGGCTCTGGATGTGTTGTATGTCATGTACCCTCTAGGACTTGTGAGTAGTAAACTCGCTTTTTATAAGTTCCCTGATGATGGTTGTTGCTGAAGGCATCTTGCAATCATAATAACAACCATAAGAGCTGGTCCAGCCATAGCAATGGCTCCAAAAGGGGAAATGTCTGTGGGGATTTGCTTTGGGTCCAGGTGAGCGCCCCCAGGCATTTTTAGCTGATAGCACCTCAATCTACACTCATGTAACTCAGTTGGAGAGTTATTACTTTAAACAGTATGACATTTGCAATTTTTGCAATAAAAAATCATAGAAGACCAGAAATTTCATTATGGTTCAACCTGTTATTATTGGAAGGGTTTATATTCATTGCAGAAAACTTCTCTCTCTGCTAAACAAGAGAGGCAGGGTAACACATTCTAGCCAGTTGCTGACTTGCCTACTTGCCCTACCATCCGGAGGACTGGCATCACACTCCCTTACTTATTTAGTTTTATTGTTTTTTTTTTAATTTTTAATGTTTGTTTATTTTTGACAGAGAGAAAGAGAGTGAGTTGGGGAGGGGAAGAGAGAGAGAGAGGTAGACACAGAATCCAAAGCAGGCTCCAGGCTCTGAGCTGTCAGCACAGAGCCTGATGCGGAGCTCAAACTCATGAACCCATGAGGTCATAACTGAGCCGAAGTTGGATGCTTAACGGACTGAGCCACCCAGGTTTCCTATAGTCCCTTGTTTAAAATCCCAAGCTGGGTGTCTGGGTGGTTCAGTCGGTTAAGTGTTCGACTTCAGCTTGGGTAATGATCTCATGGCTTGTGGGTTCGAGCCCTGTGTTTGTGGGTTCCAGCCCTGTGTTGGGCTCTGTGCTGACAGCTCAGAGCCTGGAGCCTGCTTTGAATTCTGTGTCTCCCTCTCTCTCTCTCTCTGCCCCTCCCCCTCTCATGCTCTGTCTCTCTCTCAAAAATAAACAAACATAAAAAAAAATCCCAGGCTTTGCTCTACTTGGCATGAAACAGACAGAAGGGAAAAATGATATTTTTTTCAGCCCTAAGCAACTATGTTGACACCATGGTTTATATTTTCTTTCAAGACCAACTGTAATATCTTTATAGAGAGCATGTAAATTATTTGTTTCCAAATGGCTACAGTCCCTAAGTTAGACTGTGATCTTCACTAGAAATAGTTAAATAACAAATGTTGGAATCCAGCATGGAGGTGACAAGTAAACCCAAGAAATAGCAATATAGTAAATGGCTTCTACATGGTGTCATTTGTTTGTTTGTTTTGGCTAGCATCCTGTCTAGCGGTTGTCTTCCACCAGCTCACATCCAGGGGAAATGTTTTTAGCGCCGTGGTGGCAATACCAGCAAGAAGATGTTTCTGAGCCACACAGCAAATAATGTTCCAGCAGGGATTGTATATTCTGTGCAGCAGCTAGAGAAGACTGAAACAACTTCAGTGGAATAAATACAGTTAATTACTCTGTCCTTGAACAAATGGCCTCTTAGCTTTCTTGACCCTGAACACTTAAGTAAAAAACTCTGTTTGTTGGGGGCAGTGACTAAGGAAAAGTGGCATCAACTTTCTTCCTACGCTCCCATTTCAGACTTTATCTCACTTCTGCCCCAACTCAAGTCCATTGTCCCTGAGTTTGTTATAGTGGGGGTGTAGCAGCATGGGGTGTGTTCCATCTACGGTCCCTCAGCGTCACTGTTCCTGAACAGGCAGCTGTTTCTTACTATAACTCCCTACACTTCCCTGTGTGGGGCTTTCTCTGGATCCTAGGAGTGTGCTTGGCCCAGACACAGGGCAGACCAGAAATGCTGGAAAATTAACACATCTGGGAGCAGCCTGCAATCAGTGACAGATGGGAGCTGGTGGATAAATACCCCAGAATCCTTGCCCCAGAGGTGGGAACACTCTGAGGGGAGCTCTGTGAGGTCTCCCAGGGTTCCCCACTAGGATTTAGCTCCTCCCACCCAAATTGGTAACCAGCTCATTAACATATCTGTCTTAGCTTCCTTTCTTCTCTTTCTCATCTCTCCAATCCCTTATGGTGTTTCCTGGGACCACTTCCCAAACTCCTTTTACTCAATCCTTGTCTCAAGCTCTCCCTCCAGGAGATTCTAATCTTACATGGTTGGTATCAGGAGTGGTCCTAGTGAGCACAACTATGGGATGAAGTGAAGTTGGATCTTTCTCTGGCCAGGTGGCAGCAATGACCCCAGCGCTTGGGTTCATATTGTGGTGATAACCCTTGGTGTCTATAGTATCAAACTTACTAAAACACTCATCTGGGGTGGATGGGGTGCAGGAAGAGGACGGATGGCTTATCTAATAGTCCCCATGCTTGAAAAATGTGGGTAATGATGGAAGGATTGAAGAACTGGATGGCTAGTGTTAATGGCCATGGAAACCCTGAAGGAAGAAAATGGCATATTCGGACCAGCCACCCATCAACTGAAGTCACATTGTGAGAGCTAGAGGGCCCTGACAGCAACAGCAGCTAAATAGGCCCTTATCTTCAAAAGCTGGAAGGTGGGTGGAGCTGAAAACCAGGCACAAGATTTGCAGTAAGTGTCATAGAGTTATAGCCCTAGAAAGTCTCTGTGCTAATATTAGGGCCCTGCTAGGGGAGAGGTGGGACCCTGAGATATGTGATGAGGATATTTGTGTATAAGCTTCAAGGTTCCCTAGACTGCTCTGGGCTGGCAGAAGTAGATAGAGCAGCTTCCTGTTGGCTGGTGTACTAATTTTCTAGGGTTGTCATAGCAAATCGACACACAAAGCGGAAATTACGGAAACAACAGAAACTTATTATTTGGCAGTTCTGAAGGCCAGAAGTTTGAAATCAAGGATTGGTTGCTTCTTAGGGCATCTGAGGGAGAAGTTGTACCATGCCGCTCTCCAAGCTGCTGGTTGTTGCCAGCAATGCCTGGCATCCCTTGTCTTGTAGGTGCCTCACTCCAGTCCTGGTTTTTATCTTCACATGGCATTCTCCCCTCTTGGCCTGTGTGTCTTCTCCTCTTCTTATAAAGACCAGTCATACTGGATTATGACCAATCCTAGTCCAGAATGAACTCAATTTGATGATATCCTGTTTCCAAATAAGGGCACTGTCACAGGTACTGGGAGTTAGAGCTCCAGCATATTGAGGGGACACAATTCAATCTGCAACATCTAGAGACCATCCAAGAGACTAACCCAAGATGGATATTCCCCAGGAACACCCTTGGCCTTCTCAAGATCTGCTTCTCCTTGTTGTTTCCAGACCAGTCACTAGGAAGAATTACCTTTCAGCATGGCCCAAGTAGGAACAGACATTCTCTGTTATGAAAAGCAAAGGATTATTCATCAACAGAGCTTCAAGACAGGATTCTTGCAAGAACAAGAAAGACTAAGTTTGGGAATTGATCTTGAGAGTTTGGACCAGGAACATGAGGAACCATTGGAACATGAGGCTGATATGGGACAATGTTTGACATGGTGCAGAATTTAGTACATTGGCATGGGTATCTTGGAGCCAGTCTTTATCTGCTGATGGGATGGGCCTTTGAAGCATGGAAACCACATTGGCATCCAGTAGATGAGGTGGACATGCTAAAACTGCCTTGGTAGGTATTGAAGAAAGGGATCAAAGGCTCAGGAAGCTTCATCTGTTAAAATAAGAGCCCCATTGTGGAAATAGAACCAGATAATTAAAGAATAAGACAATCTGGGAAGAACTGGTCAGAGATATTTCTCTTCACTAAAGTTTTCCTCAATTCATAATTGTGGAGGATTAGAATGAGTACCAAAGACATATTGTAATTACAGCTGTGCATTTCTTTTTTTTTTTTTGTCTTTTAAAAAATGTTTACTTTTGAGAGAGAAAGATAGCAAGGGAGGGGCAGAGAGAGGGGAGGGATAGAGGATCTGAAGCACACTCCTCACTGTCTGTGTAGAGCCAGACATGGGGTTTGAACTCACGAACCATGACATCATGACCTGAGCTGAAATCAAGAGTCAGATGCTTAACCAACTGAGCCACCCAGGTGCCCCACAGAGCTGTGTGTTTCTTAAAATTCTATTTATAGAATCAGGAAAACTGCCCTGTATGCCTCCGTTGGTGGGGGTCTATGCCATGGCACTGAGATCCTCCAACTCTTTTTAGAGGGTTTGGAGTCAGAGGAAGAGTTTTTCAAATTTCTTCCAGCCCTCTTACCACCTGAAATGTGAGGCGATCTCTCTTAGCTACCATCTTGGGATCAGGAGAGCTGTGTCTACCTGTGCACCATGGATTCCTTGTGAAGCTGTGTGGGCAGAGGTACTAGGTCAATCAGATGTCCAGCTTCTTGGCCTCACAGCCATAAAATCCACTTTCCATGCATACGTCTCCCTTCATTTTCAAATGCCTTTCCGTTTTCCCCTAAGCCCTGAGTAGAAGGCAGCTGCTTGGCTTTCATCACATATGCAGATGCATGTATTAAAAACTTAATTGTATTCTGACCTCTATTAAGTGTTGGGTTTATAATTTACTATAGAGAATCCTATTCTGTAGGAATAAATGAACTAGAGATCATGTTCTTCTTTTCAATTGTGGTATGGGATCTTTAGTTATAGCACGTGAGGCAGCTGTTGTGGAGGGAAAAAGAAGTCCCTACTGTGAAAGCAAGGAGGTTGCTTGCTTCCTTTAACAACTGAATCACCTGGCCTGGGAAATGCAGAGACAACTTAATTGAACAATTGGTTCAGCAACTGATAGAGTTGTACATTTTCTCAACAAGACCATCAATTACCATAAAAACAGAACATAGTGTGTTTCTTGAATTTGAAGCAATACCCAGCAATTAGGGAATGGGATCTATTGTGCACAGAGCTCAAAGGAAGATGAAACACAAATTCTGACGGACTTTATGGCAATTCAGTTCATTATCTTGCAAGGATCCTCCTTGTGGAAATTAATCACTGCTTACTTACTGCTTTTCTGTACCATCTAGAGAATTTGAGGCAATGCCTTTGACCCTGATGCCTTCTTGCCCAGTTCCCCCTTGCTCTGCTTGCCTTGTTACATGTTTCTTGGGTGGGCGAACTCCCACATGGAGGCTGCTAACCAAAGCCTTAGGCAAAGCATTGCCTCCAGAGTTGGCATGACATGTAGGTTGTTGCACTGATTACATAGCAGGCGGTGCTCTGAGAATGACAATGAAGTATCAATGGTGTCTAAGTTGTCTGGAAGGGCAGTGCTCTCACACCTGTAGCTGGCAGCTCAGTGAACATTTAGCACATAGTTTACCCATCAACTAAAATGTATACTATATGTACATAACTATTTAGATTAGGATGAAGGAGGCTGAACATATAACCTGGGAAAGGGCTCTGTTGAATTCCTAATGGATGGAACCACAGA
The DNA here is from genome assembly GCF_023721935.1 of Panthera uncia. Taxonomy (NCBI): domain Eukaryota; kingdom Metazoa; phylum Chordata; class Mammalia; order Carnivora; family Felidae; genus Panthera; species Panthera uncia. The sequence continues at coordinate 58,887,720 of NC_064812.1, read as the reverse complement.
AGGCTGTTAGAAGAAAAGCAGATGTTTGGTCTTTGTTACCATCGTCAGTGACAAAATAGAATCTTGCAGTGCTTACATTAGTATTATCACCTTCAGACTCAAATAATGGTAGCCAACATTTATTGGATGCTTATTGTACACCTGACACTTTCTCTTTGTTTTAGAAATATTAATTTATTTAATTCTATGCTAAACCTGTGAGGTAGATACTATTATTATCCACATTTCACAAATGAGAAGCTAAGTCAGAGTGGTAAAACAACATACCTGAGGCCAAGTGATCAGTAACTAGAGAAGCTGAGATCTGAACCCAAGTCTCCTGCTCCAGGAGTTTGTGTATTTCATTCACCACAATAACAATGCAGCTACCTCCTAGGCAGTACAGTTCCTTTTGCTGTTTTTCCTGAAATGAATTGCTCATGGCATTGTAGCACTGAGCTCAAGATACCAAGGGTGTGCGGGTAATTGTCTGTGGGGTGGTCATTCTTTCCAAGCCTTTGATTGCACTGTTAAGTCTCATTATCTGCTCACCCTAAGAGCCAGAGTGAGAGTCTGAGGGTGGTTCAGTATGGCTCCATTTCCATTACTAGAGAAATGGCTCAAATTATATACTCAGTGACAGTAGGGTCAACTTTAACTTTGTATAAATCTCCTAATTCTCAAATTGAACAGCCAAATGGAATCCTTCAGCTCTGTTCCTTGCTTTTCATGGGTATAGAAGAGCTAGAGGTGAGAATTGACACGTTCTGCAAAACCAGTCGTCTGGAGAATACAGGTGCACTGAACTTAACATGATTCTTCACAAACTATAGCAGATCCATATGTTCTTTTGTTGATTACGTAGACCTGGGCTTAGAACTACCAGGTGGGCATGGCCAAGGGACGAGTGTGCTGTCATAGTCTCATCTTTCTGGTGCTTTGGGATCCTGTTTACAAAATAATGCAAGTGTCTACGGGTGTCCGATGTTGCTTGGAAGAAGGGAAATACTATAACAAGAGGCTTCGCTAAGGTAACATATAAAAATACTTTACAAATTTTAAAATGCTAATTTAAAAGCTTCTCTTTGGGGTGATTGCTTTTTTTTGAATGTCCTATCTTGCTGCTGTAGAGGTCATTTCTTACTTAGGCCCTCCTTTTAGGCCTTGTGTAAGGATACCAACAATTGTCCTCCTCTACGTCTTTCTTCCCTCACCCCAGGAAAGCACATATGACAAAGTTGTGATTAGAAATTTCCCAGTGAGCTAGGCGGGTTCCCATTTTTTTTTCCATATTACCAAGAGTGTTTCTTAGAGATTGGGCATGGTGTCATCTGTTGCTTCTTGTTTGGACTTGTGGGCATAGAAGGACACATCACACCAGCCTGCCCTTCTACGCATCATTTTCCTTTTTGGGGAGTTGGTGGAACATTGTACATGGCAAGAAGAGAACTCCCATGTTGCAGTCTCCTGTGAAACTGCTGTTTCACAGTCTCCTGCGAAAGCTGCCAGAATAGGAAACGGAGCAGCCAGGCTGGTGTGGTCCAGGGTATGGGGCTCCCCATAGCCCTCCAGCTCGGTCCTGAGATCCTCGTATGTGGAACTGTCTGGCTAAGAGACCGGACATTTTCATTACATTACATTTAATTACATTACATTATGTTCTTAGTCTCATTTTGAGTAATAATAATAATTTTAAAGATGTTGGATTTACAAAAAAAATTTTCCTTATGTTATTTTATTGGATCCTCTCAATGACTCTAGGATGTATTTATCATCATTTTATAAGGCTGGCAGGGGGGAAGGGTTGCAGTTCAAAGAAACTAATCCAAAGCCCTATAAGCCACTAAGTGAGGAAACCAGGACTAGAATTCAAGTTTTCCGATTCTAAATTCTGCCACCTTTTTATGAAAGCCACCTTCTCCCTTACCACAATGATTTTAAGTCAACTGAAATGTTAGGCCATGTTCAGTTTCTAAGAATGGACATGGATACTTTTTGAGCACATACTATGTACCAGGCATTGTATCAATTATTTCACTGCATCTCCTCAGAAACCCTGTGAGCTGTGCAGCACCATCATCCCCATTTTCCAGATGAAGACGTAAATAAACTAGCCAAAGTCACATGGCTTGTAAATGACAGAGCTGGGATTTGGACTCCAGTCTTGGACTCAAGCTCAAGCTCTTAAGTATGGCATTATGTTGCCTCCCTAAGATCTGGTTTAATCTTGATGACACTGAGAGTCGCCTTTGAAGCCAGTAAGTGAGAAATTGGAGGGCGGAGTCCCATAGGTGCCTGGAAAACACAGTAATGGATCCTTGAAGAACTGGAGATCAGGCAGGGGCTCTCTCAGGCACATGTAATCTGATCTGCTGATGCAGGAAAGTATGTGATGTGCTGTCTTGGGGTGAAGCCCAGGGGCATGGAAATGCTTCTAGCTTTTACTGTTGGTTCTTTTAAAGGCAATTAGAAGACAGAAAGGCTGCTTAGGAAACTGTAAACCCGTGGGCTGATTGTAAAATGACCAAGGACAAGTTGCCATGTCTGAAAGTAGATAGAAAGTAATTGAACACCTGTGATATCTCCTCCTTTGTGTCATTGTAGTGCTAGAGAAAATGACATTGAGTATTTTTTTTTGAGGATTTAAAATTTCCAAGTATTGTCTTAGATTATATTTTGTATCTGTGTGATTTTTTTTTTAAAAAGTGAAGTTGCTTCTTTCCCTCCAAATATAGGCTCATTATTATAGCAACAAAGAGCTCCAGCACTAAGATATTTTCTGGCTGTCTCTTAGCAATGATGCTTGCGGTGGGAAAATTTCTAGGGAGCTTCATTTACAGTGAACCTGGGGAACACGTAGGATTTACTGTTTTTCTTTTTTTTAAAACCAACTTGAAAGGGTTGAGAAAGTGCAAATTCCACATAAATTGGTTCAGTCTGGTTTCTGCTCTGAACTCTGCCTTGGGTTCCTGACATTAGTATGTTGTGATGCACCTGTTTGATCAAAATTGGCATTGCAGTTATGTTTTGGAGTATCAAAGAGGGTAGGAGAAGCATTTTGCTTTAGAAAGTTATGAAATACAAATCCCTGTGTGTAGGGGGACTATATGATTACTGTGCAAGCCAGGATGCTTTTGCAAGCAGGAGGGCACTATGCCTGCTTCTATCAGGACAACAGCCTAGATCATGACTGTCCCAGAGAAATGGGACATATGGTCACCCGGCTTTCCCGAGTCATGCTCTGCAAGGAAGTGGTTTCTATAAGCCAGATGCCATTTGTGGTCAAGGATTACCTGCCCCATTTGCCCCTTGTTTTTTGTTTTCTCAGATGAGCCACATTGTTATCTAGGGATCATCTAGATACAGACATAACCTTCACTGTTCTGCCACTCTGGCATCCTCGCCAGGCCGCCCTGGCTTGGGCAGTTTGCTTCTTTGATGCTCGCTGCAGGGAAGTCCCCATCACCCCGAGTGTGCGGCCTATCGTGCCAGAGCCATTGGGCAGCACCACCGCACTGGCTCAGGGAAGTCAGAAGTCACAGCCCCAACCCTTGGTTCTACTCCTTTAGAGATGTACGGATGGAAAGAATTTACTTTCCTTCTCTGAGCCTCAGTTTTCCCTTCTGTGGCATGGGAAAAATGATAAAACTTACTCAAGCTGTCTTTTGGGTTTGCTGTGAGGACCAGTAGTAGAAGCGCATGGTAAGCAATAGTACCACACAAATGCTGGTTATTAATTTCATGTCGCTTTTATGATTAACTGGCTGAGGAACATGTGACAGGCTATTCTTCCTTTCCACACCTCCGTTTTCCTTATCTGTGGAGAATTACATCTACTTCTCCAAAGGATCGATTAACTACACAGAGGATCTACTCTAAATAAACAGCAATTAGCTTCTCTTTAAATTGCACCGTTTCTGGAACTTCGTACCTGAGCGATAAATGAACTCTTATTCTCAGTTTAGTTGTCAGGGAGATAAGCTCTCACTGTCTTAGATGTCTCACTTCAGGCAAAGGAACTGCCATAATCTGTGCGGGCCACTCCGGAGGCTCCAAGGCAGGGGTGTGGATGCTGCCTGGTGCAGGAGGATTTAGGGGACAGGCTCAGGAGTGGCAGACTGTGAACCTGCCAAGAAACAGCACAGGGAGCGCCTTCCCTCACACTGCTAAAAATACTGCCGGGAAAGTAATTTCTCTGGTCCTATTTTAGAAATCAGAGACAGTTCCACCATATTCACATTTGGATCCTGGTCAGGCTTCTGGTTTGAGTTTTAAATTTCAAGAGAGGTTTTTTTTTCTGAGGAGAGTTAAAACAATCCGTGTGGTTTCAAATCAAAATTTGGAAATACTGTTCAAGAAGATATATGTTGGACATTATTTATGTAATTACTCGCAATTTTTTAAAGGCTTTATTAGAGACATGCAGGATGCCTTAGTGGCAAAATCCTTTCAGTTATGCATTTGCTTATGTAAGTCATTGATTATAGAGATCTCTATTTTTTTTTTTTTTTTTACTTGAGATAGATTTACAGGGATACCTGGCTGGCTCAGTTGGTGTAACATGTGATTCTTGATCTCAGGGTTGTGAGTCTGAGCCCCATGTTGGGTGTGAAGATTACTTTAAAAAAATCTTAAAAGGGGTACCTGGGTGGGTCAGTCAATTAAGCATCCGACATCAGCTCAGATCATGGTTTCACAGTTTGTGAGTTCACACCCTGCATCAGGCTCTGTGCTCACAGCTTGGAGCCTGGAGCCTGCTTCAGAATCTGTTTCCCTCCGTCTCTCTGCCCCTCTCCTGCTTGTGCTCTTTCTCTGTGTGTCTTAAAAATAAATAAGTAAATAAGCATTTAAAAGCATCTTTAAAAAAGGATAGATTTATAAAAGGATGTTTCCCTCTTTGTCTTCCTTAATTTTCCCTTCCCTCTTCTTTTCCATCCTTCCTCTTCTGACACCTTCCTTCCATCCCTCTCTTCCCCCACCTCCTTCATTTCTCTCTCAGTGACTGTTTCACACTGAGATAGGAACCATCTCTGTCCATGTATAACAGTTTGTGTATCTCTGATAGATTCTCTGATTTGCTTCAGTGTTTCACTGTGTCTTCTGTTCACTCGCTTTCTTTCACCAACATTTACTGACTAGCTATTTGTGCATAACACCATATCAGGCCCTAAGAGAGGGCTGGGGAAAACACAAAGATGAATAGCACATGATTCTCCCTCTGAAAGGATCCTACAGTGTAGTAGGAGAGACATTAGGTTCAAAACCAAAACAGCAAGGAAACTCACTGGTGGTACAAGGGAAGCATCGAGTGCGAAAGCAAATCACTTTACCAAAAATCAAGTTGCCAAAGTCATTTTACCAAATGAGCATTATGCTTAAAGGCCAATTCACTGAAAATCAGTTTGCCATTGGCCCAGAGCTGCAGAGTATTGTTCAGCAGAAATTGTTGACCCTAAGTTTCCACAAGAACAACCTTGGTATTAGAAGAGGGTCTACTATTTTAAGTTGTGGCCTAGGGATATTGCTATGGTTGAGAGTCTCTTGAATCTGGCCACAGGGGAGTGTTTTGTATACAAAGTTGCAGTAATCAGAAGCATGGTTTGCTTAAATTAGAGAGACTACTCATTTTAGTCTTGATGTATCAATCATGGTTTGAGCAGAAACTAGATGGCACCCGCAAATTTGGAAATCTTAAGATAATCTTGTAGAGGGACATTTTTCAAGTCACGGGCAGGATTAGAGAAATAAACAAGGAATAGTGCAGTGTCCTGGGAGTGGTGGAAGAGGAGGAAGCATGGGCACTGGAAGCTGGGAAGGGTGGAATATGGATGGGGCCACCCAACTGGAGAAGTGGTCTGTTGTGGTCACGGCCTACCTCTCATCTTTTGCAGATGCCTCTCATGGGCCAAACCCAACTGTAAAGTGAGGAAAAGTGTTCTTGGGAACAAAGAGGAGGGAGGGAGAGTGGATTGAGGGGGTATGTCGGGTTACAATTCAATAATCTGGCACCAAATTATTATTTGGTTCAGCCAAGGAAGAATATGTTGGTCATTTCAGAGTTAAACCTCAATGCCACCACCAAAGTTCCTGAGTAGTACGAAATTTATTAAGAGTTGAAATACACAACAGGGTGCCTGGTAAAATTGTTTTTAGCAAGAGAAATTTCAGTAATTCACGGTGTAGGTGGATATGGCAAAAAATTTTGGAGTAGATCTTTCTTCAGAAAAAAGTCATTTGAGTGAAAATCTCTAGTATGCTTAATGCAAGGCCTTTTTGAAGGGTGTACCAGAATCTTTTGTTTGGCTTAACAAGGCATACAGCTCTTAGAGTCTGGTGGACCAGTTTGCATTAGGTACCCTAGACTCATCACAAAGGTCCAAAGCAGTTTGGGAGAAGGCTGAGGCACAATGTAGCTGAGGCTGGAAGCCTACTGGCTTGATTCTTGCTTTGGAGAACAGTGCTTTAGCATGTGAGTCTGAAGCCAGAGAGCTGGTTATAAAGTCAAGTTATAGGGGGCTAACTCGGAGCCATTACTTGGGCAGTAAGCCATTGTGGGCGCTGGACTGTGCAGGACCAGTGTTCAACAGTGACATTGCATGGCAGGCAGAAGCATGGTACTGGTGGGGACTCCTGTTTTCCATTGCACTCACTTCCTGTGGATTAAGTGAATCTCTGAGGTTTCCAAGAATCTCCCAAGAGGAAGATTTTAGAATTCCTGGAGGAAAAAAAAAAGATAGATGAGGCTTTGGGAGGTTAATTAGAGTTGGGATTTGATTTGTACCTCAAGTTGGTCAAGCAGATCACGCTTGCTACAAGAGCATACTCAATGCACAAAGGTCTGTTCATTGCTGAGTAGATGTTCCAAATGTCTTTTTTAGGCAGAGGCAGGAGCAGGGTTTAAAGTGGGAGGAAGAAGGAATAAGATTAATTTGCACAATTTATATTTTCTCTATATTCATGGCTTTCATCCCAACTTCCAGAGCTTCAATTTAGGAGGAACAGAGATGAGAGCAAAGGCAACATATAATCCTGGGAAGTTTGTGGCTATAAAAGGTACCCAAATCAATCTGAGAGTTTTAAGGAAATTTCTTGAAATACGACTGCATTTCCTTCTAATCTCTCTCCTGTACAACTTCGAGCCCTGGAAAGGAGATTTGGAGAAAGGTGTTAGATTTTCTGTGTGCTTAAGAGAGAACATTGCAAATGTAACTTGCTTATTGATCAGTATGAACTTGGTAGGTACCATCTTTTCCCCCATTCACTGCCCCCAACTGTGCAGTGCTGGATCTAGGCTTCTCTTTGGTGCAGAGCCCATAAAAACGTCTTGAACAGATTTGATAACTTCCCAGTCATTTTCAGTTATTTAAGCTCAGGACAGCCTAATCTAATGTAAAGCTGCATACTATAGTCAGTTTGAATGTCTGAGCATCCAGCCAGGCTTTGGATCAGGGGACTTGGAGAAGTGGCAGGGTGGTTGGGGCGGTGGGGGGGGCAGGTCTACTTTCTCATTCTTTCTCATTCCTCCTCTGAATCTTGTATGTTGGGGGTGTGTTCACATATGCATGCACATGAGCCACTGATCTGGTTCCAGGCCCTCTGCTCTTTTCTAGGCTTTAGCTTCTCCCATATATTGGGGAAGAGAAATGGAGTGAAGGCTGGGTTTGCTCCCACTGCCTGACTCTGTCTGAGGAAGGAGGCTGCCCTGGTCTTACTCTGGCTCAGCTGGCTTTCTACGCTGGTGGTGGCTTTAGTCACTAGGGTGGTCTCTGGACAATGAAGTCACATTCCATCCCTGTCTAGTGCTGAGGGGCCAGGTGTATCTTTCTTTGGTCTTTGACAGTGGTCCACACCCTTAAGCATCTTTCTGGGTGGGAAATCCCTACATCCAGGTCCTTCAGGGCACCTCCATGGCTTGTGCTCCCTCTCTTCCCTACGACTCCTTCCTGTGAGGTTCCAGAAGCTGCCAAGGTCCTCTTCCTTGCCCTTTGAAAGGCTACAGGGATCTGGAGTGGGGTCAGGGCTGTATCTTCTTCCACGCTCATTACTGTCACCATGATTCCATCTCATCCTATTGTTGCAGGTAACACCCCAAAGCCTCTCATCTTTGGAAATCTCTGGATGCAAAGCAGGCTTTCCTTTCTAAATTTAGTTCTGTTTCCAAATGCTAAGGGACTCCTGTAAAGCTCATCCTCAAATTTACCACAGTTTCCTTTGCTCTGATGGAAGCATTAGGTCACTCTGCTGATTTTTCAGCTCAGCAAATGCACACCCATTTCCCTTCTAACAGGCACCCACTACTTTACAGGTAATTTCACTGGATCCCCTTCTCTTGCCTTGGGAGTGGAGGGGGTCAGGTGGCAGGGAGAACAGTTTGAGATGAAGGGGATCTTTTCTTGGGATTCAGAAATGTCAGGACCAATTGGAAGGAACTGAACCTCACAGAAAATAAATTATTGAAGGGAGTAGAGATTCAAGCAGGCCCCAGGCTGGTCAGGTAGCTACGCCTCAGGCATCAAAGAAAAAGGACTATTTCAAGTGTAGCTGTTTCTGTCTTTTAGTCCCCTCACCCAACCCCCAAAGGACTTGTGTCTTAATCCCTGGGTGGGGGTGGAGAGAGCTTTTGGTATAACAAAGAAAGGAAGAGCTGTTTCTACACAAACTCTCTTTGAAACATTGAGAGTACAGAGTTGCATTGTTTTGAGAGCAGCTCACACAATAACAAAGGGGCGGAGAGGCCTGGGCACCTGGAATGTGGAGTGACTGGAGTATTGGGAGTTTGGGCACTCTGGTAGCTCCTGTGCCTCAGTGGTGCCTTGGGTTCTGGCAGTGGTCCCCAGTGCAACTGATTTCTGGCACAGCAGCAGGAGGAGACAGAGGAGAAGGCCTCACCAGTGGCCAAGGAGGGGCATCCAAAGCTTTGGAAGCCTTGGGAATTGGTGCCCTTACCGTCATGTGGGGGTAGAAGTCATATCCAGTGTCAGCTACATTGGTTGACACAACACGTGGCTTTGCTATGCAGGGGAGGAAAGCTAATTTTCCCTCTACCCTTCTGAGTTCTTAGCTGAGACCCCTGTAACAAAAGAGATTAACAAGAGAAAAACAAACTGAAGTTTACTAACATGTATACTTCATATATACATGGGAGATAACCAGGGAAAAATGAATAACTTGCAAGGTAGCTTGGGATTCAGGATTAAAAACCATCTACTTAAAAAATTCATTATTATTATTATGTTTATTTTTTTCTTTCAGTTTTATTGAGATATAATTGACACATGCTATATAGATATAAGGTGTATAGAGTAATGACTTGACATATATATATTTCAAAATGATTACTACAATATAAATACCATCTTAATAGGGAAAGGGGAAGGAAATGTAGGCCTCTTAGAGGAGAGTAAATGATTTTTAGGAAAGATGAGTGGGCCCTTAGAAGGATAGATGGGAGGGAGGGAGGATAGTTTGTGATGAAGTTTATGTGTGGTATCCACTTCTTGTCTCCTCTCCTGTGACAGGGGTCAATCTTTCCTAGATGGTAAAACTCTGGGGGAAGGCGTTCATGACAGTTTAGTTCCTATGGGAAGATGTGTCTTTAGGGCAAAGAAGGGGCGGTTCAGAAAAAGCCCTTGCGTGCATTCGCTGGTTTTCAAGTGCCTGTAGCTCAGGTGCAATGTACCTGAAGGAATAAAGAATATGCCACCCTGAAGTATGACTGTAGAAGTTCAGGACACCCTACCCCAAAATATGCAGCTTTGAGCTACATACTGGGACATTCACACCACAAAAGCAAAGAGACTAATGCTGTCTGAGCAGGGGAAGAGAAAATATCTGTGATGAGTTGTTCTTGACTCCAAGACACAGAAATAATTGTGGAGCAGAGGAAATTTTCAGGGAACTGGAGTTTCCAAAATGGAGAGTGCAGTTTAGTGGGTTACATGTACAGGTAATGGTGATTGACAGTGGAGTTACTGCCATACATGAAGAAAACAGGTATTTATGTATATATATACATATGTCTATGCATATCATTTATCAAGGGAAGAGGAGTCAGGATGGGTACAAAAAGAGTTTCTGAAAGGAGAAGTTCTGGAGATTTGTCACAGAAAAATAGCCCAATGGGCAGGGCGTAATGGGTGACAACTATTAGTAGAAATTAAACAAACATCTGAAACATTTTCTGAGGTTATAGCACTGCTCCTCTTGATGGCTGTTCAGTGAGGCTTACTTTCCACCTGGTTTTGTGCATTTGGCTGGGTGAACTTGAACAACCAAAGCAAAGCAACAGATCCAGAATTTATAGGTTTGGGCTAATGTCCTCTTCAATTCCATAGAGATACCTGCTGGGGAAGTCATAGCCTGGAGTTCATGCTGGCTCACCATGATCCAGTGTGACTGAGAAAAACGGGGCTGGAGTGCATGGGGGAAAAAAGTCTTGAAGAATTTTGTAAATCCTGTCATGTAGTATTGAAGGAATTGGGAGAAATTACATGATGCCATGAAGAGGAAGAAGAGCTAAACAAGCAAACTGAAAGTAGCTTGGATATCTAAGAGGAAGAAAGGTAGTGCTTGGAGACAGCTGTGGTAAAACTTCCTCCACAATTACATTTTCTTCAGAATTACTGGGAACACATTGTAGATATTTTTAAAATAAAATTTAAGGAGGAATAGATGAAAGTTCGAGCCGTCCTGAGAAAACTTGTCCCTGGGTGTGGGCTAACAGTATGGTAGTGAAAAAGCAGAGTTGAAGATAAATTTTAAATGTGAAGCTCCTTTCACTTGACAATAGTATTGAAAAGCCATGGTAAAAAGTAAATTAGATGCTGACTTGTGAGCTCAGATTTGGATTAAGAAAAAATATTTTCTTAAAAAAAAAATACATGGTACCCTTTCCTGGTAATGAGGGTCTTAGAAACATTTTACAAAAAGCCCACACAGGTACTATGCGCTACTCTGAAGTAATTTTTCTGTTTGTCTCAACACTGTTCTCTCTCCTCTGGTTTGTCTTCCCACTTGTGTTCGGTCATGAAGTCAAGGATACTACTCCATTGCCTGCCATCCCAGAGCAGAATGTCAAGTCATCTGGTTCCTCTTCCCCAGATTCCACCACAGCCAGACTTGGGGCTTCCAGTCCTCGCTGTCTGCTGTTCCCACCACCAAGAACATCATCGCTTTTGTTCTATCTACACTCCATTTTTCCTCACCTTGGTCCTTTCTCTTTCTTGCTGCTAGGTTCATCTCTGCATAGGAACAGTTCATGGCACTCCTCTGCTCGTAACCTACAGTGGCTCCTTCTGTCCACTGAAAGAAACCCAAACTCTTTGGCCAAGAATGTAAGGTCCCCGCTTTCTACACTACCCAGGGAGGGGTCCATATGGTGTTGTTCTGCATTCCCATCATAACTTAAAGAGAAATGTTCACAATGGCTGGAGCCCTTGATGTCCTGTAAATGAAGGAGGAGGAGCATGTCCTCAAATTCCTTGCAGCAGGACCCCACTTAGGTGGCACAAACCTTGACTTCCAGATGGAACAGTACATCTATAAAAGGAAATGTGACAGCATCTGAGGAGAACCTGGGAGAAGCTCCTGCTGGCAGCTTGTGCCATTGTTGCCGTTGAAAATGGCTCACGTCAGTGTCCTATCACCCAGGAATCCTGGCCAGCGAGCTGGGCTGAAGTTTGCGGCTGCTACTGGAGCCAGTCCCACTGCCGGCCACTTCACTCCTGGAACCTTCACTAACCGGATCCAGGCAGCCTTCCGGGAGCTAAAACTTGGGGTGGTTAGGATCCCAGGGCTGACCACCACCCTCCCACAGAGGCGTCTTCTGGTAACCCCCCTGCCATCACTCTGTGTAACACAAACTCTCCTCTGCGTCGTGTGGACATCGCCGCGCCTTGCAACAACAAGGGAGCTCGCTCAGTGGGTCTGACGTGGTGGACGCTGGTCCAGGAAGTTCTGCACGTGCGTGACGCCATTTCCCGTGAACACCCATGGGAGGTCACGCCTGATCTCTGCTTCTACAGAGAACCTGAAGAGGTTGAAAAGGAAAAGGCTGTGACCAAGGAGGAATTTCAGGGTGGATGGACTGCTCTAGCTCCAGTGAGGTCACCGCTACTCAACCTGAAGTCTCAGACTGGTCTGCAGGCATAGCAGGTGCCCTCTGTGCCTGTTCAGTTCCCTCCTAAAGCCTGGCGCTCTCAGCCTGCCATGCAGACCGGTGTGCAGCTCCCACTGTTCCGGGCACTGAGTTGGTAGGAACAACCCCGGAGTGGTCTTAAGCTGCTCCTCCACAAAGGCAAACAAAATAGAAATAAGGTTAACAGAAAATAAAAAAATTTCGAAAAGTTAAAAAAAAAAAAGTAAGGTCCTCTACTGCCCCTTGAAGAATTTAAAGACCCGTAAGAATACTTTTCAGCTGCATCTCCCACTGTCTTTCTGCACACAGGTTTAGCTCTGGCCCAAACCCACCAATTTCTATGATATGCTGGCTTGAAACTTTTCCTGATTGTCATGAGGTAGAAGAGAATTCTACTTCTTCTGAATTCTCACAGGACTTTCCTCATGCCCCTTTTGTATGGCGTTAGCCCCGTTTTACATTGTCTTATAATTTGCAAGGAATGTGTTTGATCTCCACTGGACAGCATCTGAGTGGGTCTATACACCTGTGTCTGTCATCTTTGTATCCACTTCGTTCATGTTTTGGACAGAATAATCCCTGAATAAATATTTTAGATCAATTATTTCTGGTGGGTGCAGCTGGGAATATTAGACCAAAACTAGGTTCACTGGTCCAACTCTGTGATAGAATTAAATCTAGGGTTAGTCTTGAAACTAATTTATTGTTCAGATCTTTTAAAAATCAGGCCAAATAAGGGATTGGACTTTAGCTCTTAGGGCATCCTTGAAAGGACTGGGCTCCCTCAGGTTTTTCTCATCTAAACCTCAATTCAGAAGAGTGTCAACATCTTGACCTACTGTGTCTTATCCTTCGAGTTACGAACAATTTTACTGAGTCCTAGAAAAGAAGCCCTAAAGCTGAATGGCTGGAGATATCAGAGTATGAATTAGAATCAAAGATTTGCTATTTATTGGGTTCTGGGCTTTATGTTGGGGCCCCTTTGGATTCCACATGTCCTTTCTGACAGTAATGCCTATTGCGTATGTGATGGCCATGTTTGTATATTTCCTTTTAGTTACTTTGCTTCTCTGTTAGTTCAGGAATGTAAGTGAAGAGGCAGGAGGAGGGGTTGAGGAGCACAACAGTATGATGGTCAACCAGATCTCTCAGATGAAGTTAGAACAGGTGGGAGATAAGCTCCGAATGGCCAGGACCAAGCTCTTTTCTTCAAGTGGGGAAGTAGGGTCACCCTTTCTTTGGCGTGACTCATGATGTGTAGCCAATGTGCTGGCAGCTTCTGAGCGCTGGGCTCATGGCTCTGCTCATCTCTCCCCTTACTTGGTCAACTCCTCTACATTTATGGTTTCTGCTGGTTTCATCAGTGATCATACATCTATCTAGCATCTACTTTTAAAAAATATTTTTTAATGTTTTTATGTATTTTTGAGACAGAGAAAGCATGAGCTGGGGAAGGGCAGAGGGAGAGGGAGGCAGGATCTAAAGCAGGCTCTGCACTGACAGCAGACAGCATGAAGCAGTGCTCAACTCATGAACCATGAGATCTCGACCTGAGCCGAAGTCAGAAGCTTCACCCACTGAGCCACCCAGGTGCCCCTCTCTAGCACCTACTTGACGCAAAGTACTGGAGCAGGTATTGCAAGGAAATAAAGAAGAGTTACAAGCTCTGCCTTTTAGAAGTTTGTAATGTAACTGGGAAAGGAGGCATGTGTCAGATTGAAATATGCATGGGAAATGTCAATAATATAAAACGACATTAAGCATGTGACATAATCATAAGGGGAACCCAGCTACAAAATATTGGTGGTTCAGAGGATCAAATTGACACACACATAAAGAAACACTGTAAACATTGACTTAAGCCACTCTTCTTTAGGACATGACCCAATTCCCAGAAGTTTTTAAGCTTCTCTGAAGAACCCAATAAATAGCAAATCTTTGATTCTAATTCATACTCTGATATCTCCAGCCATTCAGCTTTAGCGCTTCTTTTCTAGGACTCAGTAAAATTGTTTGTAAGGAAACTCGAAGGGTAAGACATAGTAGGTCAGTAGCAGATATTAAAAAGTCTCAGAGTTTCAAAATTTTAAAAATATTTTATTGTCCAAATGAACAGGTATCCATTCTTGTATATTACAAATTAAACCTGGAGCATTTACTTGCTTCTGGCCAGAAAAAGATCCACACATGACTATTAATAGATGTAACAGTCTGGTGTGAAGGCCATCCACCAAGAGGTACTAATTCTCCAGCAAGAATGTCCAAGGCATTCAGTTGACTACCGAAATTAGAAAGGATTTTTTGAATTTAAAATGACTGGTACTTATGAAGAAGTCATAAAATCTATAAAAAACTATCATTCATGCATCTTAATCAACAAACCAGGAAGCAGCAGCCGCAGCCTGAGTTCTAAAGTTGGAAGCCCTAAGGGTTTGTGGTTCGACTCTGGCTAGGATGCCTTCTGAGTATCCTAAATCCCTCTCTCTGAAATAATTATCCTAATGTTACCGACTTGAGGAACATGGAGAACTGAGAAAAGTAGAGACAAAGGAAGTGTTGTAATTATTAGTGAGCCTAATTCTGACATATTTAAAAGGAACCACAAATGTTTCACTGTTTGAAGGGAATTTGCAGACATCTGTCCTTTAGGAGCTAGGCATTCTAGTTTTGGATTGTCTAGACCTACAGTTTCACTGTGCTGAACATTTTTTTTTTTTTTTGTCTGTTTCCCTCTGTGCAATTTAGAATGTGGCCATCAGCTGAATGCACATTTCTTTCTTTTGGAGATGCCTGTTCTGACATCTGTCCCTCTAGTTTGCCTCCAACCACCACTCCCTCCACCTGCTACTGATTTCACTTTCTTTGCTTCCCTCCCTGGCTCTTCTTCCTCCTCCCACCCCTAGGTGAGTGATCCCAAGGAAAAAGGAATCCCCTAGTTTTTTGTCTTGGGCTTCTTGATCAAGCCTCATTGATCTCTTGGTCATCCTACCTCTTCTGGGTCTCCATGGAACAACTCAGCTTTGCCTTGTCTCTCCTGATAGATACATTAGCCTAGATCACTTTTGGTGCAGCTGAGAAAATGCAATAATTCAAAGGGAATTTTTATTTAAATTTTTTATAAGCTTTATTTATTTTTGAGAGAGAGAGAGTGCACACTCATGAGTGGGGGAGGAGCAGAGAGAGGGAGACACAGAATCCGAAGCAGCATCCAGGCTCTGAGCTGTCAGCACAGAGCCCGACACGGGGCTCGAACTCACGAACTGTGAGATCATGACCTGAGCCGAACTTGGACGCTCAACTGACTGAGCCACCCAGGTGCCCCAAGGGAATTTTTATTTAAAAAAATAAAAAGAGGATAAGATTTTTTTTAAAGAAGATATTGAATTAATAGATTCTACATTTTGATCCTGACTTAATCACAGATTTGCCTAGTTAGCATAATTCCTGGATTTTTCTTCCTGGATCCTTTTCCTTTGTGCAGGCCAGCCTGGGGTAGATGCGAGTCTCAGCTGTATGGCTTTTTTGTCTCTTACAGATTCTGGGTAACCTTGCTGCTGAGTCCAGGAAGATTGAACTATTCTTGATCTTGTTTTGTTTGGTTTTGTTTTTGTAAAGTCGCTCACCTTGACTCTAGTTTGTGTTTCTCAAGGACTCAAGAAGTTATTTTATTAAAACAAAACAAACAAAAACAACAACCCAACACTTTTCTTGATTACTATCTTAAAACCTTTTTTTTAATGTTTATTTATTATTTAAAGACAGAGTCAGAGTGTGAGCAAGGGAGGGGCAGAGGGAGAGGAAGACACAGAATCCGAGGCAGGCTCCAGGTTCCTAGATGTCAGCACAGAGCCCGACATGGGGCTTGAACTCACAGAGTGTGAGATCATGACCTGAGCTGAAGTCGTATGCTCAACGGACTGAGCCACCTAGCTGCCCCTTGATGACTATCTTTAATCCAGGGCTGTGGTTGGAGGCATACAAAGCAAAACAAGATAATTGCTGAAGTAGCTCACAGTTTAGCGAGAAAGAGGGACAGCACCCACATAGTTGCAGAATGGGACAAAAACTTTTGGCAGACATTTGACTTTTTTTTCTTTTTCTAACATCCAGACCTCCTTTTTATTCTTGAGGATCTGCGATAGGTTGCAATTTCATGCTAGGCAAGGCCTTCCTCCACGTCATATAAACTATAGAAATTCCTTCATGCCTCCAGCAGGAAAGATGCAGACATGTGACCATGCTCAACCAATCTAATGCTCCTGCCTAGGATTTTGAATAGTAGTGGAAAGAGATAAAGATACAGGAACTGCTGAGAAATGTTTTTAAGGTGGTGGCCTCAGTACTGAGTCCAGAACCTGCATTTGGTTCTAGCCTATTTACCAGTGTTCTCTAGACTTCTAGGTGTTGACACAAAATGAACAAACCTTTTAGAATCTCTAAAAGTAAGAGGGTTTTATTTGAGCCCGAGTGAGGACAGTTGCCAGGAAACACACTTTTCATAGGGAAAAAGGTTCTCTGGAGAATGAACTGTTTTTAAAGGGTTATATGCTTTTTTTTTTTTTCCATCTTGTAAAAGCTTGAAAGATCATCGATTAGCATATAGGCAGGAATCACAAGTTTTAATGTCAAGGAATGCAGGGAGTAGTAGCATTGATCAATGTTTTTATTTTATTTAATTTTTTAATTTTTTAACGTTTATTTATCTTTGAGAGACAGAGAGAAACACAGCATGAGCGGGAAAGGGGCAGAGAGAGGGAGGCACAAAATCGGAAGCAGGCTCCAGGCTCCGAGCTATCAGTGCAGAGCCCGACTTGGGGCTCCAACTCACAAACTGTGAGATCATGACCTGAGCCGAAGTTGGACGCTCAACCGACTGAGCCATCCAGGCGCCCCGCATTGATCAATATTTTAAGGAGAAGATGGTTTTCCTTTAGACTACTCATTTACAAAGTAGGTGCATGATGTATGCTTGGTGGGCCATAAATTAGGCTTTTGGTTTAAACAAAGTTTATGTACAGTCAAGCTGACTTAGAAAAATCTAAAATTACTTCCCGTATATTTCAGGCCAATAGAGGGTTTTTTTCTCTCATCACAAGTACTTAGTCTCTTCCAATGTAAATTTATTTTCTCCTGAAATTATTTAGAATGTTTTTTTTTAATGCTTAAAAAAAAAAACCTTTGATACAGACATTAATAATGAGGAATGTGATGCAGACAACCAGTCCTCAGAGAGAGAAGAAAAATGAACATTGGGAAGAGTCTGGTAAAAATTCCATTAGTATTAGTTAATCATGGACAACTTTTAATATTGTAGGGGTCTGAGGGCAGATGACCCCAAGATGGGCCACTTTGGCATGCAAATTATGCTGAGCTGAAAATAACCAAAACCCAAAAGACTCAGGAAGGAATTTTGACCTCCCCCAACCCTCAACTACCTGAAAGAATTTAGAAGAGGAGCTGCTCCAGGAAGAGAGCTATCACCATAGATAACTGCATTATGATATGAACTAGGTATGATGGACAGAGAGGAGCCTAGCAAGGCCTGTTTGATCAAAGTCCTCTCTCTATCCCATTGTTTCTGAATGGTCCAGCAAATATCTGTTTACCAAACATTTGCTCTTTTACACCTTCCTGTAAATTGCATTCCTTCCCTCTGAAGTGCCGGGCCCCTACCCCTATCTCTTCAGCTCAGGATGATATGTATATCTCATTTTGTCTGTCTTGTAGATTCCCTTATGTTTGAAATTAAATTTCCCCCTGTTAATCTGTCTCATGTCAATTTAATTCTTAGTCCAGTTATAAGAATCTTGAAGGATAGAGGAAAGTTTTTTTCCTCCCCAGCAATATGAAGTGGCAAATACTAATTAAATTATTGTCCATTGTTACCTGCATCGAAGCACTCATTGAAGACAGTATTTGGGGGACCATATTACTGAGGACACAGAATGTGAAGGTGTGATAACTCAAGAGTAGTGGTTGGAATGGGTTCTTCTAGAAAACCTAAAGAAAGAAGAATGATAAACCCAAATACACAAGTCCTCAGCTGAAGGCAGAGATTTCACTCCTTGACTTTCTGTGACCCTACTTAAAAACAAAACAAAACAAAAAATCTCTTACCACCTAAAGCTGCATGGTTGAGGGAGCCCAAAACCAAACTCAAATTTATGTTGCTGAATTACATTAGTCAAAGCTACAGTTTTGTCAAGACTTTTACACAAGTAGCTTTCAAATGTTTTTGACCACAACCCTTACAAGACCTATATCTTACATCATGATCCAGCATGCACACACACATGCACACACACACCTCTCAAGACAACTGAAAAACAAATGTCATGAAATAATAGTTACCTTTATTATAAGCAAAGTATTCTTCTATTTTTATTTTATCTTAAAAATTCTGCTTATAACCAAAAAAATGGAAAAACATTGTGTTACAGAAAGAATTAAAATGAGGAAGTGTGGGAGGATGTGAAGGACTCAGAGAGGTAGCTGGACTCCCAGACTTCAGAGAGACTTCCTTGTCAGTCAAAACAGCTCAGTTTCTCATGTGGTGAAGGGAGGGGACGTACTCTCACTTGAAGATGCTGCAACTCCCTCCCAGTGGGAAACCAGTTCTTCTCAGGCCTTACCCACTCACCACCATCTACCCCCCTCAACCCCACAGGTCCTTAACTCTAAACATGTAACTAGTATCAGACCTCAGCATGCCCCAAGAGCCTGATAAAACAGTTAAGTTGGGAAGGGGAGGCCTCCATAACAAAGAATTATAGGACTATTAATTTCCATCACCAAAATACTAGAGAATGTATGTGGAAATAAATTCTTGATGGGATGCTTCCCAAACAAAGAGGAAGAAATCTAATTTTAAATCAGAATGAGTTTGTTGAAAAGACTTGGCTTACCAGAGATTCTGGGATCAGTGTACTAGTTTTAGCAGCTGAAAGTCATTCCAATTTTTAGCTTGATTAGTTGACCAACAAAAATGGGGCTTCAACAGCAGCTCCCATCAAATGAAACTGAGATACTAAAAATCTTTTGTAAGCAGGTACAGGAAGGAATTCAAAGAGTTAGGGATCCTTGAGTGACTTTATCATGTATAATCTTCCAACCACCAGCTAATTATGCCCCCTCAGGAAGACACAGAGGACCCTCCCTTTGCAATTCCTTGAGAAATACATTATTGAAGGGAGTCCTGGGTT
The DNA here is from genome assembly GCF_023721935.1 of Panthera uncia. Classification (NCBI taxonomy): domain Eukaryota; kingdom Metazoa; phylum Chordata; class Mammalia; order Carnivora; family Felidae; genus Panthera; species Panthera uncia. Next base: position 58,868,403 of record NC_064812.1, on the reverse strand, counting down.
ATTGAAAAGCTTGTTAGTGACTGTTATCTGAAGGCCAGAATTGCTTGAAGAGATGTCATTGAAATGGGTCTTTGATTTCAGTGGCAAGATGAAGTTGAAGAGGCCCCATCCAAATGCAAACTGTGAATTTACCACAGTAAACAGCAGATGGGTCATGGCAGTATATTCCATTCAAAATGGAAAAACCGGTTGTTGCCCCTTGCACCCCTACCATTAAGAAAGATAACAGCCGATATTTATTGAATATTTACACAATGTGCCAATCACTGAATCCTCATAACACCATGAGGTAGGTACTCCTATGATCTCCATTTTACAGGGGAGCAAAATGAACCACAGAGGTTAAGAACCTTGCCCAAGATCTTGTGGCTACTAAATTATGGAGCTAGAATTCTATTTGTGGGCTGCTTGACTCCACAGTCCATACTATATAGTATCCAAATGTTTGACTTTAAAGGCAACCTATGCCCAAAGGTGGATTTGCCATGAAGCTATTCAAGATTAAGCTTCTGCATGGGCTCTTTCATGACCCTCTTCTGCATGGGCTTTTTCTGAGGCTTTGGGAGGGCCCTAGGAATGTGCTTATGTGTTTTTTGTAAAATTTGCAAAAGATATTTTAACTGCAATTCATTATGACTGCTATGTTTTTTTACTGTGACTCCTTCGTCTCACTCTCCTGTGTGTCCAGTGGTTTTGGAGGGGCTGTGAGCATTTTTAGGACCAGGGTAAGGGGAAGTTAAGTTGGGGATTCATTTTGTTTAGTGGGATATATTTCTGTGGTTTGTAGCCACTCTGCTGTATCCCATCTAGGGTGCCAAAATACATTTAGTTGTCATGTCTCTTTAGGCTTCTTCTGGCTGTAACTATTTCTCAGACTTTCCTTGTTTTAGATTGCCTGATAGTTTTGAGAAATATTGGTCAGGTATTTTACAGAACGTCCCTCAGTTGGAATTTTTCTTATGGTTAGATTGGGCTTATGTATTTTTGTTTTGGAGAAAGACCACAGAGGTAAGAGGCCATTGTCATTACATCATATCAATATACTTATCAACATGATTTTTCACTGTTGATGTTTATCTTGATCGCTTAGCTGAGGTAGTGTTTGCCATGTGTCTCCACCATAAAGCTAGTTTCTTTTCCCTCTTTCAATACTATAGTCTTTGGAAAAAGTCCCTAGGCACAGCCTATCCCTAAGGAGTGGGAAGTTGTGCTCCTCCCCCTTGAAGACAGACTATACAAATTATTTGGAATTCTTCTGCACAGGACGCTGGTCTCTTCTCTCTAATTAATTAATTAATTATATTATTATCCTCTATACATATAGACTCTTGTATATTTATTTTATAGTTTGGATTGTAATCCAATACTTTTTTTTTTTTTTAATTTTGTGACCCAAATTGTTCCAGCTTTGGACACTGGGACTGTTTCAGTTGGCTCCTGTGTCCCTTTGGCATAAGTAAGCACTTTCTTACTCTGTGGCAGAACCAGATCCTCAAGCTCTTATTTTCAGTCCTAGAAACAGCCATTTCTCCAAGGAGTCATAGTTCCTTTTACAGGAGAAACCACAATTTGGAGTTTAGGTGTTCTTTGTGCTGCTGGGGTGTTATTGCTTCTACATGGCATGTTAAAAAAAATTTTTTTTAATGTTTGTTTATTTTTGAGAGACAGAGCATGAGCAGGGAAGGAGCAGAGAGAGAGGGAGACACAGAATGGGAAGCAGTCTCCAGGCTCTGAGCTGTCAGCACAGAGCCCAACAAGGGGCTCGAACCCACAAACCGCAAGATCATGACCTATGCTGAAGTTGGATGCTTAACCGACTGAGCTACCCAGGTGCCCCAAGATGGCATATTTTTTAAGGGCTACAGACTAGAAGCATCATTGTCACTTGAAGACTTGTTAGAAATAGTCATAGGGATGCCTGGGTGGCTCAGTTAAGTGTCTGACTTCGGCTCAGGTCATGATCTTGTGGTTAGTGGGTTTGAGCCCCTCGTTGGGCTCTGTGCTGACAGCTCAGAGCCTGGAGCCTGCTTTGGATTCTGTGTCTCCCTTTCTCTCTGTTCCTCTCCTACTCATGCTCTGTCTCTCTCTGTCTCTTAAAAAAGAAATAAAACATTAAAAAAATTAAAAAAAAAAAGAAATAGTCATAGGCCCCAGACCCACTGAATTAATATCTACAGTTTAACAAGATTGCCAGGTGATTTATATGAGTATTTAAGTTTGAGAAGCACTGGCCAAAACTCAGCCTCACAGTCCCAACTGCAAGGGAAGCTGGAATTGTGTGCCCAGAAGAGGGGAAAAAAATGTAGTAAACATACTGTGCTGTCTCTGCAATTGTTTACTCAAGTATTTGCTCAGTATTGGTGATTTGTTCGGATAATTTATGCTTACAACACCTGTTTTATTTTTGTTCTTGCTCTTCCATTATATATATGCATTGTTGCACTTTTGCTTATGTGGGTTTTATATATGTATATATATACTTATTCATCACATACTTATTCATCACATACTTATTCATCAACTATCTGCTATGTTTCTGACACTGTTCTGAGTGCTGGGGTTACACAGTAAAGAGATAAACATTCTTGTCTTTAAACAGCTTTAATTCATGTGGTGGAGGGCATTGGGAAAAAAAAATGTATGTGTTAGGTGTGGTTAACTGTTGTAAAGAAAAATAAGGCAAGTCAAAGGGGTAGAGAGTAATGGAGGGAATAAGGGAAGATTGCTGACTGAATAGGATGACCAGGTCATCTGAGTAAAGATCTGCACGAAGTGAACAAGTGGGGTCTGTGGCTATTTGGGGACATTTCAGGCAAAGGGAATACTAGCAGTGGTCTTCTTAATAGCCAAAAACCATTTATATTAAAAATTTCCATCTAAGTTCCAAAGTCCGGTATCAAAATATTCAGGTGTTGAAAACTTTTGGATCTTGGACTGAGTTTTATTTGTTTCCATCCGGATTTTGGGCAACATATAGATCCTACTATGGTGTCACGGCCTCTTTTGTCATCAGTGCCTGTGAGTGCCTTTTTGCTTATATGGGTTATATGTATAGATATTTATTACATTGAACATTAAATCTAGGAAGTATTTTATTTATTAACTCGCTTAAAAATAACCCATTACATATTAACATAAACAACAGGCTTTTTATGAAAATATGTTTTTCAAAACAAAACCAGAATTTAATGAGAAGAATGGCATTGTTGCATTTTTGCATATCTCTTGGATGTCTGGGGTAATGGAAACCAGCTGAATTCCTCTGTCTGCTTCTGCATCCAAAGTGTTGCAACGTCCCAGGTCACATAGCATCTGGAAAACTTCAATTTATACCTGTGAAAGAATATGAGTAAAAAGGACAAATAACAGGTTAGCATTATTACAAAACAGTTTTGACCTCACAGACCCCCCTCAAAACGTCTTAGGTACCTCCAAGAGTCCCGAAAGCATAGTTTGACAACTTTTCACTTACCGTATTCCAGCCTCAGTACTCCACCTTGGGTGAGCCATTAAATTTTCTGTGCCTGAATTCCTTCATTTTTATTTTTATTTAAAAAATTTTTTTAAATTTATTTTGAGAGAGAGAGCGAGCGAGCAGGAGAGGGGCAGAGAGGGAGAGGAGAGAGAGATAATCCTAAGCACAGAGCCTGAGGCAGAGATCCATGCCACACCAAGTGCTGGATGCTTAACCAACTGAGCCACCCAGGCGCCCCCTCCCCACCATTTATTAAAAGGGAGAGGATAACACTGCTTACCTTGAGGAGTTGACATGACACTCACTTAGAGCTGTGTCTGGTACAGATAAAACTCAATAGTCATTAGCACTATATTTAAATTTTTTAAAAAATATTTATTGTTGACAGAGAGAGCATGAGCGGGGAAGAGGCAGAGAGAGAGGGAGACACAGAATCCGAAGCAGGCTCCAGGCTCTGAGCTGTCAGCACAAAACTCTACACAGGACTCGAACCCACAAACGGTGAGATTGTGACCTAAGCTGAAGTCGGATGCTCAACCGACTGAGCCATCCAGGCGTCCCAGCATTATATTTAAATACAGAAGTTGATTATGACTTTTTTTGAGCTGTGATATTTTTCACAGACAGTATTTCATTTTGTGCTACTTCCTTGGCCAGAAATTCATCCCCTGCTTAAAATCTTCTGGTTATGGAAAAATTAGGCACAGGTGCCAAAAGTATTAAAAACTCACACACTGCTGTTTTCTTTTTCTGAACAAGATTTTTTTTCCCTCACTGTATTTTAAGGTCCATTAACATTTTTTTTGTATTGATAATCTCTTTGTGATCAGGACTGGGGAAAACATGTCCTCCTTCTACCCAAGAGAAATATGCCTGTACATGATGATTCTTCAAACACAGATTTCATTTGCTATTTTTCCTCGCCAATGATCTGAATTCCTGAGAAGTCCAAGAACAAAACTGCCTTCAACCACGGTAATAGTTCCTTAGGGATCATTGACCTTCAGTGCTTCTGACGCTTATAACCATTTGGCATATTTGATATAATTGTCGTGAAAGCAAGGTGAATTTGAAGTGCCAGTCAAGAACATTAGCATAGCACGTTGATCTTTCCCCCACCATGTTCAGATTGCAGCGATTTCTCTCTGAATTCAGGATGTTTGGCATTTTCAGTCTGTGGTTTGGTTTCACCATGTGAATTAAAATGAAAACGCTTCACGTCACGTAAGCAACAGATGTTCTATGTGTGCAAAGTTGTGTAGTCTTGTAATAACTATCTTAAATGTGAAAGAACTTCAAACGATAATAATACTAGGTTAATCCAAGAAGCATTAGCAGTCTCCTCCTCACCCACCCTGAAAAGGGAAGCATTTATGTAACTAATTAGTTTACCATAGTAAATAATCCACTGACATTTATAAGAAGCATTCCTATTGGAGCCTCGAGTAAATATTATGTTACATGTTAAACTATAAATAGGATGAATTGTGGTCCCAGGCCCAGGTTTAAAATGCTACGGAAAATAAGTGAGCTCCATCTGGGTAAAATGGGTGTTACACGTCCTCCATACACAAGTGTCCAATTGCCCAGCTCGGGTTCCCTATAGCTGCTGTGGAAACTTGACGATTCATCTCACTTTCCAGCGCAGCTCTGCAAGGTAGCTAAAAAAGAGTGAATGTTTCTCTTGGGGGAAAAAAAAAAAAACCCATAGAAGAGGAAAGAAAACAAAGTTTGTAACTGACTTATGGAAGGCGATTCTCTCTAGCTTTAAGTGAATGGTGAAAACAGCATTTCCTACATAAGGCAATTTTGAGTTTCTGCTTGCAGCTTAGATGATTTGAAAAGTTTATGCAAGGAAATCATGATGCTCCAGATCATTTTATTACACTTTATCTTAGCCTCGAAGATCTGTGCATTTAGTGATTTTCTTCAAAGCTGCACATCAGGTATAGCAAGAATAAAGCCCAGAGTAGAAAAGTGGATGATGGAACAGGATCTCTACATAGAGAAAGCTTCTCAGGGCCAGAGATTTATGTGAAGCATAAAGCAGGTGCTCAATTTAAGGAAGGCCTAATTAAGAGGGAGCGAGGAGGGGAATAGAAAGGAGAACCAGTATTTTTAGGGCTCACCCAGGCATAGCCAAAGAAGCAGCTGCCTTTCCAGAATATAAGAAAGCACTCACTTGCCCCATTCCTGAAATTCCTACCATGAGAGCCAGACGTTCAAATAAAATCTTTCTCTGTTGAATGGTCACATTCCTGTGTGTGGCAACATATTGATCCATTCAACTCATTGATTCAACATTTCTTCTGACTCATGAATTTTTCTGGAAATGTAAAGATGTCAGAAAAAGAAAAAAGTTGTTTTCTGTCTTGAAGAAGTTCACAGTCTAGTGAAATAGATAAGAAAACAAATGGGACTGTCTTAGTCAGTTTGGACTGCCATATCAAAATACCACAGACTGGGTGGCTGAACCAACAGACATTTATTTCTCAAAGTTCTGGAGCCAGATCAAGGTGCTGGCAGACTCTGTTCCTGGTAAGGCTTCTCTTCCTGGTCGTGTCTTCATGCGGCAGTGAGAGAGAGAGAGAGAGAGAGAGAGAGAGAGAGAGAGAGATTGTGCGTGCACTCTAGTGTCTCTTCCTCTTTCTATAAGGACACGAATCCCATCCTGAGGGTCTCACCCTCATGACCTCATCTGTACCTAATCATCTCCCCAAAATCCCACCTCCAAACACCATCACACTGGGGGGGGGGTAGGGCTTCAACATGTGAATTAGGGGGAGGGACACAAACTTTCAATTGACAACAATGACATTAGTGGGAGATGATTAGGTTCAGATAAGGTCATGAGGGTGAGACCCTCATGATGGGATTAGTATCCTTATAAGAAGAAGAGACACTAGAGAGTGTGTTCTCTCTCTCTCTCTCTCTCTCTCTCTCTCTCTCTCTCTCTCTCTGCCACACGAAGACAGGGGCAGGAAGAGAAGCCTCACCAGGAACAGAATCTGCCAGCACCTTGATCAGCCACCCAGTCTATGGTATTTTGATATGGCAGCCCAAACTGACTAAGACAGTCATCATTTGTTTTCTTACCTCTCTCTCCCTACTTCACTAGACTATGAACTTCCTTAAGATGGGAAACATACTTTCCTACGTCTGAACAGTTTAATAAGAGAAACAAGTAAACAGGCCAATGTAATGTTGTAAGTGCTGTTAGAGGAATACATCATATTATAGGAACATACTATAAAAGCTATTTGGAGGGCACCTGGGTGGCTCAGTTAGTTAAACGTCCGAGTCTTGATCTTGGCTCTCAGGTCATGATTTCATGGTTTGTGAGACTCAGCCCCATATTGGGGTCTGTGCTGACAGCAGGGAGCCTGCTTGGGATTCTCTCTCTCTCTCTCTCTCTCTCTCTCTCTCTCTCTCTTTCTGCCTCCCGCCCCCCCCCACGTCACAGCACCTCCCCTCTCAAAATCAATAAATACACTTAAAAAAATTAAAAAAATAGAAGCCATTTGGCCAAGATGAAGAGAATGAAGAATAAGAGAATGAAGAAAACAGAATTTTAAGATACTTTCATCATATACAATGTTATATTTTTATTTTAAAAAATGTTTTATTTACTCTTGAGAGAGAGAGAGAGAGAGCAAGTGGGGGAGGGGCCGGGAGAGAGAGGAGACAGAGAATCTGAAGCAGGGTCTGAACTATCAGCACAGAGCCCCATGTGGGGCTGGAACTCACGAGCTAGGAGATCATGGCCTGAGCTGAAGTTGGATGCTTAACTGACTGAGCCACCCACGTACTCCATAGCTGTTATATTTTTATATTTCCACTTCCAACTAAAATCATTTTAATATTTTTTGATAGAAAAGGATAGTTAGGTGATTACCTAAATTATTAAATAGCTGTACTACAGATAATGCCCACCTATGTGGTCCTGTGCTTTGGGGACATTCTATAGAATTGGATATTTCTATGTAGAAAGGCAAAAGTGGTACCTAAGGTGGTAGAAAGCTAAGTGGAGAAATAATTGTCTCTACAATAGTTCCCTCTGATTTGGGTGAAGCTTTTGGATTTGGGTGAAAAAAATTCAGGTGTTCAAGACATAATTAAGAAGGGAAAGGGGGGCATGTCAATGTACGCAAATAACCAGGGTACTGTGGTCTGAATAGGTCCCCTCAAAGTTCATATATGAAAATCCAAATCCTAAAGATGATGGCCTTATGAGGTGGGGCCTTTGGGAGGTGGATAAGTCATGAGGATGGAGCCTTCATGAATGGAAATAGTGCCCTTATAAATGATCCCTTGCCCTTTCCCTTGTGGGGACATAGCAGGAAGGCACCAAAGATGAACAAGGAGAACAAGTTCTCACCAGAATGTGACCAGGCTGGCACTTTGATGTTGGACTTCCAGCCTCCAGAATCATGAGAAATAAATTTCTGTGGTTATAAGCTACCCAGTGTGGCATTTTGTTAGAGAAGCCCAAGCAGACTAGGACAGAGGGTCACCAGTTACCAGGGCCTTCACTGCCCCTCATACCTGGTGATTCCTTAGGGTGTGCCAAAGCCCTTCCCTGTGAGCCGGCCCATGGAAATCCCCTGGCATGAAGGATGTTCTTTGCCATCTGGCTTCTGTTACCCCTAAAGAGATGGAAGGGAGGCTACACCCAATATTAATGACCTCAACTGATACTCCCATAGTACCAATAGGCTTAGAAGAAAGAATACAAGGAGTGACAATAAAGTCACAGTAAATGTCCTCTGTTGGAAAACTAACTCCACATGGCTTTCAAGGGCTGATGTGCCCCCAGTTGATGGATTCCCTTACATGGAATCTTGCTGGGATGTGAAGAAGGCTGAGTGAGGGCCGCTGCAGGATACCCTTGGCAATCCTTGTGCTGGGGAGTGTGTGCCTTCTGCACGGCTCTGATTAACTCCCCGCATGAAGAGCTGACCCGGCAGGGCAGAGCTGGTACTCACATACCCAGGGAGCCTTGGTTTCTGATCAGAGGATCATCTTTTAATTCTCTGAAACCACATTGGGACATAGCATCTTCCTGAGGTTGTACAAGGTGCTGGATATTTAAGAGTTCCTCTCCTGTTTTGGTTCCTTTTGTCTAGTACATCTGTTTGGGGAGGGATTCCAGGTGGCAGGGATGGGCTGAGATAGAGACTTCCAGTAGGAATACTTAGGGTCCCCAGGGTTACTCCACACATGGTGGCTTTGATGAATGCCCTACCCAGGTGCCTCGAGGACTGAAGGAGGGGCTGCGGAAGGCTACTTAGTGTCCTGCTCTGGGCTTGACCCTGGTCTACCAGCTTTTCTGCTCATCAGTACTCTGCTACCACTCCATGCCCCCTCCAGGTGCTCCAGCCAGAAAGGAGGTGAGCGTGCAGCACCATTTTCCAGGAAGCTCTCATTCAGTAACCTCTCCCTTTGGGAGGGATCATCAAGGACAGCACCTCTTGCCTCCAGAAGATTCCTATCTCACTCTAAAACCCAGATTTCTTGCCATGGCTTCCTGTGCCCTAGCCCCTGCAGATCTCCTTGCTGTCACTCCCTTCATTCCTTAATTCACATCAGCCTTGCTGGCTTCTTGGATGACGTGGAATGTGACTGGTGTTATCCTGTCTCTGAGCATGTGTGCTCGCTGTTCCTTCTGCCTGGGTTTGTTTGCAAGCCTCACTCTCTTAAGGGCTTCGTTCCAGTGTTTGTTCAAGGGTCTTATCGGAGACCATCCTAGCTAAAGTACTACCTTTTCTCCTCTCCACATCACCTCTCACTGTCTACCTGCATGTATTTCTTTTCCTGGCACTTCCTACCATCTGACATATGTTGTGTTTGATATAATATGACAAGTGCCTCATCACTGAAATGCAAGCTCTTCAAGAGCAGCTACTTGGCATGCCTGGGGCCTAGAACAGTGTGCAGTGCATAATAGGAACAGTCAGAAATACTTTGGGATGCTTGTTGAGTGGGTAAGGGTGGTTTTCTTAAAGAACCCCCCCCCCAAAACACAACTGTACCTTCACTGTCTCTGTGTGCTCACCTCTGTTCCCTCTCCAACCCACTGCAGTGAAGTTTTCTCCTTGCTTGAACAATGACTTCTTAACATTCACCCAGCCATTTTCAGCCTTATTTGACTTGACCTTTCTGAAGCAATTTATGCTATGAAAAGAGTATTAGTAACTTTGGAGCCAGATAGGTTTGGCTTTAATCCCATTTCACCACTGGTAGCTATGTAATCCTGGGCAAGTTATTTCTCCTCTCTGGGATACAATTTCCATTTTAGTTAAATTAGGAAACTAATACTCACTCATGGGATTTTTCCAGGAGCATTAAGTGAGAGAACATATGTAAAACTCCTGGTACAGGGTTGGGTACTGAATCAGAGCTCAATCAAGGTTCACTCCATTGCTTACTTCCCTTTTCTGCTTCTGTACTCCTCTCTATTCCTTCTTTTCATCTCTGGTTACTTCTTTGTTTCCCTTGTACTTTTCTTTATCCTTCTCCCACCCCTGGAACTATTATTCCCCAAGGCTGTCCTTAGCCTTGTCCTCCTCATCTGCTGTGTGCTCCCTGAGTTATCTCGTCCACACCTGTGACCCCAGCTACCGTCTGTATATCAGTGATTCCAAGATCCATAGGCCTCCATAGTGCTCCAAACTCCTATCTCCCACCTCCTGTCACCCCTGCACCAGATGTCCCACTGTTGTCTCTAGCTCAACATGTTTAATCTCAACTCGTTAACTCCCTTCCTCCTCTAGGCTCTGCTCCTCCACTGCAGAGAAAGGCAACTTCTTCCCAGTTGCTGGAAATAATTTCTAGTTTCTAAATACCCTTCAAGCAGTTTACCCTCTTTCCTGCTCTCTTAATTGCAACTCTCACTTACTTGACTGCCATTGTTTTTAACTAGTCTCCCCATTCAGTATACCCTCTTTTCTAGATAATCCTCTTTATAAACTTCCTAAAATAGAAATGTGATACATCACTTCTTTTTAAAAACAAAATCACTGAATATTACCTGTCACCTTTAAGACCAAGTTCAAACTCTTTAGCATGACAGATAAAGTTTCATGAATTGGCCCCAAATGTGGGGATCACAGCCCCCCCTGCTTCTGCCTTAGGTTATTCCTTTCACCTGGAACACCCTCGTCTTCCCTTCTGTCCAGTTGGCAAATTTTGCTTAGCCTCACAGTACTCAGTGTAAACACCACCTTCTCTTTAAACCTTTATTGACTTTGCCAAGCTGGAGAAAGTACCTGCCTGTGGAGTCCCTCCACTCCCACACATTCTTATTTTAAGACTTACCGCACTCCACTGTAACCCATTGATTTCCCTATTTCTTGTGTGGTCCTACAGACTGGAATGTCACTGGAGGCATTTACCACTGTTGCCCTCACAGTTAGCACAGTGCCTGGCCCTCAGTAAAGAGAGGGCCAGTGAAGAGAGGGGTTAGTGCTTATTTTAGTAGAGCAAACCGGCAGTGGCCTAGCTCATCCTTTAGAGCATTGACCCTGTTGATAAATGCAGCTTTGCCTTAGTCTTGAACCAGTGTTTCCCTATCACATGTCGTGTGTGATCTGGTTCTAGACTTGCTTTAGGCTTCCATTGTTGTTTGTGTCTTTTAGAATTAGCTCACTTTTTCTTGTGAATCTAATTTGATGGAGTACGTGGAAGTGGTTCATCCACAAGTTCCTCTCAGACTCTGATAGGTCACAATTACTTCTAGTGGGAATAGAAACTCGGGGGCCCTCGGGGCGCCTGGGTGGCTCAGTCGGTTGAGCATCCGACTTTGGCTCAGGTCATGATCTCGCAGTCTGTGGGCTCGAGCCCCGCGTCGGGCTCTGTGCTGACAGCTCAGAGCCTGGAGCCTGCTTCAGATTCTGTGTCTCCCTCTCTCTCTGACCCTCCCCCGTTCATGCTCTGTCTCTCTCTCTCTCTGTCAAAAATAAATAAACAATAAAGAAAAATTAAAAAAAAAAAGAAACTTGGGGGCCCAAAGTCATGTTGCACGTCTGCCACTATGCAGTTTGCACAAGTCACATAGCCTCTGAGCTCCACTTTCCTCTTCTGTAAAATGGAAGAATAGTCTTCTTTTTTGAAAATAAGTTTTAAAAATGTATTTATTTATTTTGAGAGGGAGAGAGAGAGAGAGAGGGAGAGAGAGAATCCCATGCAGGCCTCACGCTTAGCGTGGAGTCTGACACAGGGCTTGATCTCATGACCCCAAGGTCAGACCTGAGCCAGAATGAAGAGTCTGATGCTTAACCAACTGAGCTACCAGGTGCCCTTGGAAGAATATTCTTCTAGATATTTGTGAGGATTAACTGAAGGTACACAAAAGTACCAAATGCAAGGCAATATTGTTAGGGTGTTGTACCACATGTTTCTACATTTTATAGCATCTTGAAATAAAGAGAGACACATGTCACATGGCTGCCTGGTCTAGCTATTTTGAATGAGGAGAGACCGAATCAAAAATCATGGGTGAAGTCGTGGGGAAATAATGCAGTCCTTAAATAACTCGGAGCATTCAGAACATACCAGAAGATTCTAAGAGAAGTGGTCTAAGAAGCTCTTTTCTTGAAACCTGGACAAGCTGAAATGGAATTTCCTGGGGTGGGGCTGTGAAAACTGGGATGTGTCTGCTTGCTGGGTCTCTCTGAGCTCTGTGCTAGATGAGTTCAGGGCGTTGTCCTGGTACATTCTGCCAACGACCTCTTCTGAGACCATCGGCAATCACTGATGAAGATGTTGCTGTTGCAATTTAGAAATCCAGGAAGCCCCTAAAGAATGTTCCCAACAGAAATTCCCGGAGGTTGTCTGACTTAACAGCTACAGAAATGAATTGGGAGACAGGAGGCCAGAGCAGGAATGGAGCCATCTATGGACAGACCAGTCTGTTTGGAAAGACTTACCAAGTAACTGTATGTGTCAGGCCCACTGTCAAGTTCTGGAAATATAAAGATGAATAGCAAATAGCTTGTGCTTGTAGTGGAAGAAGTTGGAGGAGGAGTTTGGTATCACCAGGGTCTATAGGAAAGGATTTCCCCAAGGAGACAGGGTCCTTCCCTCAAAGGCTGAACACCACTGAACACTGCAGAAAGGAGACCAAGGCTGCTCTGGGATAGGATGTGTGAGGAAGCCTGGCCTGGGCCCCTCTCTCTGCAGCCCGTTCCCAATAACTGTGCATGGCAGGACATCTGTTCTTCTGTCTCTACACCATGGTGGCCTGGTTGCCTCCCAGACCACTGGTATGGTCTGAGCTTTGAACAGCCTGAGAGAATTCTTGTTATGGTTCTATCTGATAGGCACCAATCACTCTCCCACTTAGAGATAACTTCCCCAGAGGTGCTTGGGTGGCTCAGTAGGTTAGCATCTGACTCTTGATTTTGGCTCAGGTCATGATCTCACAGTTGGTGAGATAGAGCCCTGCTTTGAGGTCCACGCTGACAGTGCAGAGCTTGCTTAGGATTCTCTCTCTCCATCTCTGTCTGCCACCCACCAAATAAACGAGTAAACAAACAAAAAAAAAAAAAAAAAAAAAAAGAAAGAAATGTGGAACCTACCTGAGTGGCTTAGCTGGTTAAACATCTGACTCTTGGTTTTGGCTCAGGTCATGATCTCATGATTTGTGAGTCTGAACCCTGCATCAGACTCTGTTTGGGATTCGTTCTCCGTCTCTCTCTGCCCCTCTCCTGCTCACACTGTCTCTGTCTCTCTCAAACTAAATAAACTTAAAAGAAAAGACATAACTTCCCCCAGAGACTTGTACCATCTGAACTTCCACTATACAAACCCATTCCTTCAGACTCTCAATGAATGATCATTTGAAATGTGAATAATTCTGCAAATATGAATAATAGCTAATATCTACTGATGTTTCCTCTGTGAAACTCTGGTTTAAGGGCTTTACAACGATTAACTCATTTAATTCTCTTCACAACCTGATGAAGTAGGTATTTTTATTATCCCCATTTTGTACATGATCAATTAAGTAACTTGTCCAAATCAGGTCACACAGCTAGAAAGTGGTAGAGACAAGATTTGGATCCAGGCAGACTGGCTCCAAAGTCGTACTATTAATCACCATTCTATTCTAGAAAGAGCAGCATTGAGCTTTATTAGCAATTAGTTCCTTAATTTAAATTATGGTAGCCAGTCTTTAATTAATATTTGTGATGTTCCAGGTACCACACTAAGTGATTTTTGCTTATTATTCCATTTATTATTAATAAAACCCAATAGGGTAGTATCATTGGCATTAGCATTTTACAGATGAAGAAAATAAAGACAAGTTGAAGTCACATAAAGCAGGAAATACAGAGACAGGACTTGAAACAAGGTGGCTTAATTTCTAAATCCACGTGTGCAACAATGCATTAGACTGTGAAGTATAATTGGGTGAGAGCAGACACCTGTGAACTGGAATGCCCTATAGAAAGTTTTTTCATGGGGCGCCTGGGTGGCTTGGTCGGTTAAGCGTCTGACTTCGGCTCAGGTCATGATCTCACGGTCCGTGAGTTCGAGCCCCGCGTCGGGCTCTGTGCTGACAGCTCAGAGCCTGGAGCCTGTTTCGGATTCTGTGTCTCCCTCTCTCTCTGCTCCTCCGCTGTTCATGCTCTGTCTCTCTCTGTCTCAAAAAAAATAAATAAACGTTAAAAAAAATAAATAAAAAAAAGAAAGTTTTCTCAGGGAGAGGGTGGTTCCTGTGGGGAAAGCCAGTTCAAGGGCTCTGTGGTGCTCTTGGGGGGAAACGGATGTGGAGCAGGGTGGAAACAAACTTTTTTACTCTTCACCCTAACCTGGGGCTAACTCTGCCCTTTGTTCAGCTCAGAATTTGGGGGCTATATTTACTAAAGCTACTTGGCCTACTTAAGAGGCCAAACATACTATAATTGAACTTTAAAATCTGAAAGGTTAAGGATCTTCATTCCCAACATCCTATCCAATGCCATATGTAAGTTCACTGATAGACACCAACTATCTCTCTACTTGTACATTTTCATTCATAGGAACTCATGGCTTCTCAAGACAGCCATTGCTTTGTGAGAGCTCTCTATTGCTGCTAAGTTATTAATCTGAAGTTTGCCTTCCTGCAACTACCTGCTTGGAACTAGACAAGTTGGGTCCTTATGTTTTGCATCCATCTGTCTCATTTCACATCATTTCCACTTTGAGGGCTCCTTGCAGGCAATCTAAAAAGCTTTGCTTTCTGCTGCCACAGGACCTTTGCTCATGCTGTTTGCTTTGCCTGGAAGGCTCTCTCTTCTCTCTTCCAATCCATTTTGTGAATTTTGACTCTTCCTTTCACCTCAATTCAATCATTTCTTCAGGAGAGCTTTCCCTATTTCCCCTGACTTGGTGAGATCTCCTAGTTGTATACTTTCAGAATATCATAGTCTTAGATTAAGTTCTCTAAAAACAGAGCCTGAGGTGGGAATATGTGTGCTCATAATTTATTGAAGGAGTGCCCTCAGGAAAACTGGAAGGGAGAGAAGGAAGCAAGATTCTTGTTGCACAAGAATGTGATTTTGGGCAAAATCTTGATTAAACCTGATCTGGAAGGAAGCTCTGTAGGGTAAACTGAACTGAAGTCTGTCCTGCTTTGAGGAAAACATGGAGGCATCTGTACTCCCACCTCAGTCAGTGAGTGGCCATGGGCTGCTGGGGTGGGTTAATTTCCAAGCTCTTCCTATAGGAGATGTCAATGGACAATCCTCTAGAGAAGGGCACAGGTTGAGGCTTTAGGTAAAAACTAGCCACAGCAGCTGGAGGGTGAGCTCACCTACCAAACAAGTAAAAGATATCTCAGAGGTCTGGGTGGGGGACCCACAGGGGATGCTGCAATCAGAACTTCCTTTACACAGAGCATGTGCAAGAAAGACTTCTGCGTTTACATGTGTGATTATTTGATTGAAATGTGTCTCTTCCCTTGGGCCATAATCTCTTTGTAGACAGGACCTCCATCTTTTTTGCTCTTACAGTTTCCATAGTGCTGAGCATAGGGCTTGTAGATAGTTGGTATTCAGTAGGTATTAGAACGTATTAGTAGTTGAGTAAAACATGGATCAACAAATGAATGTATGAAGCCTACCTCCTCTTTCAGATGATAGCTATCTCTTTTACTTCCATACCTGTTTTCCTATTTATCAGCTTTGGGCACTTTCAACTCCCTTCTGTCTTACAGAACCTTTTCCTTTCTGACTTTCTTGAATTACATTTTCCATCCTAAGAATCCTACATCTTGGTCATTAACAAGCCAGGGTGCACAGACATTCCTTAAGTGCTTGTTCTCAAGAATGGTGTCAGCCTGCCTTATAACAGCTCCTTATTGTTAAAGGCCTCAAGGAAAGAGAAAAACAGCAGATATAATTTAGATCAAGGTATGTTCCCTCAATGTTCCTTTCTGGGTATCACGGGAAAGAGTGGTGAATGATATTTTTGTTCTCTAGGAAAGTCCTATGGTAACTTCCCATTGATCTTTTGCTATCTCTTACTACCCTGCCTTATACTATTTAGATTGTTGAGGATTTTTATTAATTCTTGCCAATCTGTCCATTGGTTCATTTAATTAGTCAAATCCCACCTGTTGCCATATAGATTGTTGTTGGGGGAGATCAGGGCCCCAGAGGCAATGGGATGAGAAAAAGCTAATTTTTGATGGTAGAGAAGCTGTTTAAGAGCTTAAAAGCCTTTAGAGTGTTGAAGGTACTGAGCACTGGGCAGAAGAAACTCTAGCAGATGATAGAAGTTTCTCAGGCACAACTAGTCTGGCTAAAATCCTAGGACTGACTGTATGGACGAAGCAGTAGAGTTTCCATGAATGCTCTGTCTTGCAGAAGTGTGTGTGTTGTTTCCATCAGTCAACCAAAAATATTGCCTGGGATTTACTCTGTGTCAAGCAGTGTTCTAGGAACTGGGGATACAGCAGTGAATGAGACACAAAGTCTCTGCCTTAAGGAGAGTTTCTGTTTGTGCACGTGTGTGTGTATGTACACGCGTGTGTGTCTGGGTGCACCTGTGCACGTATCCAGCTCTATGTTCTGCAGCTCTCTAAATCTGCTCCTGAAACATGCATACTCATTGGGATTTCCACAACTCTCCTAGCACAAGTCTGAGCAGGATGGTATATGGCCCAGCGTGCTAGCCCAGTAGTTAAGAGAGCTGGTATCCATTCCTGACTCTGTACTGCCCTGCTGGGTCACCTTGGGAACTCTATTTTACCTCTCTGAGTCTCAGCATCTTCACTTATGAAACAAAAGTGTTGGTGCAAACGGTCTTCAGCTGTAGAATTCTTGGGATACATTTCCTGTGGGCCTACTATGTGTTGGTCACCTTTGTGATAGCGCAGTGGATTTCATTTCCTCATGGAATTCTCTGTTGGACTGGTGTTATCTTTGATGAAGAAACTGAAGCCAGAGCCACTGAGTTACTTGCCCAAGGCCATTTAGCAAGCTAGTGTCAGAGCCAGAGTCAGACCTGTTTGAGCTGACCCCAAGTCCAGTGCCTTTGCAGTCACCAGAGCTGACCCACACTGTTCTTCGGTCCTTGCCCCATCCTTACATCTGCTTCCCTCCTCACTCTTGTGCTTGCCATCAGTGGGGAGTGCAAGGTGGCTTTGGTGGGGAGACAGGAGTGGAGGGAAAGTCCCATGTGGATTGGCCACTGCCATGCTGTTTAAGGATCTCTGACTCTACACCCTATTTCATGCTGGTACCGGTGGGTCAGCAGCATGCAGGGGAAAAGGAGAGCCCTCGACAGGAACACTGAGCACACAGGAGCAAGATTTCATGATATTAGCGAATCTGACGTATACCCAGTGACAGGTACGCTCGTTATCGTGTTCCTTAGTGTTAAAGAATAAATAGTCTACAGTTACATAAGTATGATTAGTATTAGATTTTAAAAGTTATGCTATGCACTAATAGATTCAGAAGGAAAGAAGACTTGGCTACAGTAGAAAATTCTTTACATTCAATGTTCCCCTGAAACTATTCGAGTCCCAGCTCTGACCTTTCCTGATCTTGTGTTCTTGGACAGTGGTTCATTTGGCTCCCTGACCTGAGGTTTCATGATCTATGAAATGGGCACAATGACTATAACTAGTTCTTGGGGTTTGGGTAACAATTTGATAAAGACTTGTAAACTGCAACATGCCAAACAAATGTTAGTTATTTTGTGGTAGGCTTTATGTGATCCTAGTTGCTGGGAATATGAAAATGAAGAGGGCACGGTCCTGGCCTTAAAACTGCAGCTTTCTTGAGGTGCCTGGGTAGCTTAGTTGGTTAGGCATTGGACTCTCGATCTCTGCTCAGGTCATGATCTCACAGTTTGTGAGTTCAAGCCCCACATCAGACTCTGTGCTGGTGGCATGGAGCCTGCTTTGGATTCAGTCTCTCCTTCTCTCTGCCCTCCCCCGCTTGTGCCCTTTCTCTCTCTCAAAAAAAAAAAATAGTAAACTTAGAAAAAGAAATGCTGCTTTCTTGAAGCCCTTGTGGCCAGGCTACCTTTGGCTTGAGTGTTCTAGTCACTGCAGGTCACATGGTTTCCTATTTCTCTCATCTCCTACAATGAATGTTATGCATGAAGCAGATTGAGTTGATTTGAAGGAATATCTCCTTGCCTCCCATGCACACCTCCAGTCTCCCAGTGTAGATTTTCCTAACAGCAGCATTTGTTTGTCAGTGGCTGATGGCACAGTACAGAAGCAGAATGAAGAGTGGATTGCTAGCATGAATTGCTGGTGGGGAGGAGAAGCCCCCCAGAGTGGCCTGGAACAGCGGAGATTAGGAGCCAGGGACATTGACTTTATCCAGATGTAAGGGGTAAGTGCAACAAGACCACACATTGTCCATTCATAACAACCTCCCTTCTGTTAGCCAGAGAGCCCCAGTTTGAGCTGAGTACATGACCACTAAGCTCCATTATACCTGGGTGTGCTTATGCGACTGAGTTCTATGATGTGCACAGAAGTGACGTGTACAACTTCTGGGTTGTGGACTTAAAGGGCTGAAGTATTTACACAGTCTTCTCACCTTCCCCTAGGCTGGAATGTTGACATGATGGCTGGAGCTATGGCAGCCGTCTTAGACTACACAGTGTCAGATGCATACTGAGAATGGCAGAACAAGATCAAAAGTGCCTGTGTTCCCAACACCAAAGGGATGTCATTATGTCTTTTTTATAAAGATTTTATTTTATTATTTGAAAAACTTTTTAAGTTTATTTATTTATATTTAGAGAAACAGAAACCACATGAGTAGGGAGGGGCAGAGAGAGAGAGAGAGAGAGAGAGGGAGAGAATCCCCTCAGGCCCCATGCTGCCAGCACAGAACCCGATGCAGGGCCCAAAATTGCGAAACCACAAGATCATGACCTGAGCTGAAATCAAGAGTCAGAGGCTTAACTGACTGAGCCACCCAGGTGTCCCGTAAAGATTTTACTTTTAAGTAATCTCTACCCACAGTGGGCTCGAACTAATAACTCCAAGATCAAGAGTCACATGCTCTACTGACTGAGCCAGCCAGGTGCCCCAACAGATGTCATCATTAGTAATGGACTACTTCCACACTGCCTGCTATATAAGGGAGAAATATATCCTATTTTTCTTTTTTTTTTTTTTAATTTTTTAATGTTTATTTACTTTTGGAGGAGAGACAGAGCATGAAGGCAGGAGGTGCAGAGAGAGAGAGAGACACAGAATCTGAAACGGGCTCCAGGGTCTGAGGTGTCAGCACAGAGCCTGACGGAGGGCTCGAACTCCTGAACTGCAAGATCATGACCTGAGCTGAAGTCGGACGCTTAACCAACTGAGCCACCCAGGTGCCCTTATCCTATTTTTCTTGGGCCTCTGTTATTTTGGCATCTGTTATAGCAGCTGTATTCTAACTAATCCAGCCAGAAAGGGTATTTTTTTTAAAATCCTTTTTTAAATGGTTATTTATTTATTTATTTTTTGAGAGAGAGAGACAGAGAGCAAGCAGGGAAGGGGCAGAGAGAGAGGGAGACCCAGAATCCGAAGCAGGCTCCAGGCTCCGAGCTGCCAGCCCAGATCCCGACGCGGGGCTCGAACTCACAGACCGTGAGATCATGACCTGAGCTGTAGTCAGCCGCCCAACCGACTGAGCCACCCAGGCGCCCCAAGAAAGGGTATTTTTGTGCCCTGGTGGTGATGGACACTTCTATACACTGTGGGAACCATTTGGTTGAGGTGGTTATAATTTCGTGCAATAAATTCAGACATAGATATTTCAAGAGTGTTTTGACATTACCACATAATAATCGTTGGGCAATTTATTAACCTCTGTGTCTCAGCTTCCTCATTTGTAAATTATAATAATAAGAGACCTAACAATACCAGCTTCCAGCATTTTGTTGAGCACATAGCTTGGTTCAGGCGCCAGTTGGGATTAAGTGAAGTAAGAAATTCTTAAGGAAACGTAATATAAATGTGAATTATTTTAAACTTTGTTGTACATATACATATATATACATATTGTACATATATTATTTTTTTCCATACTGATTTCTTGTTAACAGCTAATAGGCATTGACCACTTTATGAGGCTTACCATCCCCCAAAAGACCTCATTTAAAATCGAGCATATTATAGATACTTAATGAATGTCTGTTAAAGCCATAGCTTATTTTTTAATGTTTATTTATTAAAAAAAAATTTTAACATTTATTTTTGAGAGAGAGAGAGAGAGCAGGGGAGGGCAGAGAGAGACAGAGACACAGAATCCAAAGCAGGTTCCAGACTCTGAGCTGTCAGCACAGAGCCTGATGTAGGGCTCGAACTCATGGACCTGTGAGATCATGACCTGAGCTAAAGTCGGATGCTTAACAGACTGAGCCACCCAAGAGCCCCAATGCTTATTTATTTTTGAGGGAGGGAGAGAGAGAGAGAGAGAGAGTGCACATGGGGGAAAGGCAGAGAGAGGGAGACAGAGTATCTGAAGTGGGCTCTGTGCTGACAGCAGGAAGCCTGATGCGGGGCTCGAACTCATGAACCGTGAGATCAGGACCTGAGCTGAAGTCAGACACTCAGCTGACTAAGCCACCCAGGCACCCTGGCATAGTTTATTTTTAATATTTCTATTCACAGAATATTTTTGTCTTAATTAAAAAAATTTAATTGTGTTATTATATACCATAAAGCTTACCGTTTTAACCATTTTTAAGTGTACAATTCAGTGGCATTAAGTCCATTCATGTTGTGCGGCCATCACCACCATCCATTTCCAGAAAGTTTTCATCATCCCAAACAGAAATCTCACGCCCATTGAACATAACTCCCCATTTCCCCTTCCCTTCCGGCCTCTGGTAAACTGCATTCTATTTTCTGTCGCTATGACTTTGCCTTTTCTGGGTACCTCACAGAAGTGGAATCCTATAGCATTTGTCCTTTTGCGTCTGGCTTGTTTCACTTGGCATGTTTTCAAGGTTCATCCACGTTGCAGCACATGTCAGAATTCTGTTCCTTGCTAAAGCTGAACAATATTCTGTTGTGTGCATATAGCACGTTTTGTGTATCCATTCGTCTGTTGGTGGACACCTGGGTTCCTCCTACCTTTTGGCTGTTGTGAATAAATCCTCTGTAAACGTGAGCGTACAGGTTGTTGGTTTCTTGTTAAGGCAGCAATTTTGACTTCTCCTCTGGAGTGGACAGCTCTGTTTCCATGGGGCGGTGCGGTGCTGGGACCTGCCGACAGAGTTTCTGCTGGAGGCGTGCATGGAATATTGAAAATGCCTTTTTGGTGCCTAGACACAACAACTGGTCCCTGGCACAGCCGTGAGAATGTTTGCACTGTGTTGCCATCGCCTCGCTTTGCACGGAAGGACGCCGAGGGACAGAGAGAACATGGGGAGGGTGACATTGGCGTGTATGGGCACAACCTACATTTGTGCAAATGAGCTTCTCTGTCTGTTCCCGGATGTAACGTGTCCAACCTGACATTGGCCGGCGTCATGAAGGGGAGCCTCGATTTGCGGAAGAGAGTCAGAGGCTGGCGTCTTGGAGCTAGAGGTCAGGCTTCCATACCCCGGTACTGTAAGTGCTGTATGTGTTTGGCTGATAATCCTGTGGTCTCAGGGTTGGCTCCCTGTTATAGAAACAGAAGCTGATGACTTTGAAGCTGTGTTACAGAAGAAGAATGCCTGAGGAATGTGGCCATTACTCCAACTTCTGAGAAATGTAATCATAAGGATTCTCACTTAGGTCATCTAGCTCCAAAGACGTGGCTCCCCAGGCCTGCAGGTTTAATACTGGCTGCCAGTGAATTTTAGAGTCCGCATCAACATAGAAACCACTGCATGGCCTTGGAGTCTGTCACGTTGATCCTGCAGTCTGTGATATCAGATTCCAGGATGATGGGATTTTGACTGTCTCTAAGTTTCAGACAAAGTCAGATGAGGACAGCACAGGCAGGTGTTCTCATATGTCCTTGGTTTGGGGAACTGTCCCTTTGAGTTTCAATCATTCAGTAAAAGTTCAGATCCTTTCATGTGTTGTGGTTTTAAACTTTCTGTTTTTACTGCTTGCCAAAGTGTGTAAAAGGCCTAATAAGATACACTAAGAAAAATAAGGATGTTGGGTTGTGTTAGAAAAAAAAAAAAAAAAAAGGACTTGCGTTTAATTTTTTGGTGAAAGGCAGGAATAAAAGAGTTTATGGAATAGAATAGCCCCAACTCCACTAGCTTGGGTCCAGTGCCCTCATTTGTTTTGCTTGCTGGGTTTCTAAAAAATTAAATCATTCTCTCTCTCTCTCTCCTTCTTTAGTTGAAAAAGAAATATACGCACATTGCCTTAGCCCAGGAAACAGAGCTTGAAGGAATGCTTAAGTGCTATTGGTTAATTGGGAGGGACAAGGACATACTGGCCAGAGTGAGAAACGAGGTGTGGAGGTAGGGAAGCACGGGAAGCAAATGTAAGGTGGCATATTACTTCGCATACACTGAGAAGGTGGCCGCTGTTTCACAAAGGGCTCTAGGCAGTTTCTCTGTCCCGTGAGGTGGCTCCAGACAAGATGCACAGAAACACCACACACTGGAGCAGTCCACTGGGGATGAATGAGGAAGAAATGTATTTGTTGCCTCTCTTCTACCCCCTGTCTTTCCATAAGCTGAAGTTCACCCCTGGGGTGTTATTGCCCCTGCCCCCTCAGGTTGTTTCACCTGATCCCTTAGCAACTGTGGAGGTTGGGCCCCACCATGTGGTGTTCCCTCTGAAGCGGTGGGAGGAGCCAGAGACACTGGCCCTGAGCTCACCTGGTAAAACCAGTGTGTTACCACAGCAGCAGGTGAGCAGGGGGAATAGCAGGTCTAGAAAGAGCTGA
Organism: Panthera uncia; assembly: GCF_023721935.1. Classification (NCBI taxonomy): domain Eukaryota; kingdom Metazoa; phylum Chordata; class Mammalia; order Carnivora; family Felidae; genus Panthera; species Panthera uncia. The sequence continues at coordinate 58,845,579 of NC_064812.1, read as the reverse complement.
AGCTACAGAATTGGGGGTAGCCCCTAAGATATGTCGATATAGGCATAGTAAACATTCAAGCAGTACAAAAGAGTATCCAATAAATACGTTTCCCTTCTACCACAGACCTTCAAGTCACCGTCTGTAGTTTGTCACAACATCCTGTATATACAAAATATTCATCTCTGTTGGTAAAATTGTATCAGGATAAGATTTTGCTGCTTGTGGTAGAAACCCCAAATATGGGGTTTCAAAAAGATAGAGCTTTATTGTTCTCCATTGTGAAGAGTCCGAGGAAGGCAGGAGGGAGGCAGACAAATGGTAGCTTCCGGGTTATCATAATGCTCCATCAATCTAGCATGGTTTCTTCCTCAAAGTTGCTCTTTGTTCCAGAATAGTTACTGCAGCTCCAGCCATCATATCCATGTACCAGGCCAAAATTAAAAAGAAAGGACAAACGGGTGTGTTCTCCTGGCTGAGTTAACTTAATTGAAGCAGCTTTCTTAGTGACCTTGCCCAACTTACAGCTCATGATCACCTCCAACAGCAAGGGAGGCTGGGAAATAAGGTGTTTGTTTTCAGGTACTTTGGGGAACCCAGGATAAAGTCAGGGTTCATTTAGTAAGAATTAAGGAAAGAATGAATACTGGGAAGACAGCTAGACAGCTTTATTTTACACAAATTCTATACCATGCTTTTTACAATTTAATGTTTATTGTAATCTATATAGACTCAATCACTTCGAATATGTGCATTGCACTCTGCGCTCCATAAATACTAAAATGTGCTTAACATGTCCTTTATGGGTAGATACTGAAATTATTTCCAATATGTTGGCTATTATAAATAGCATTGCAATTAACATCCATATATATATGGATCTATAGATCGATCACTCATTATTCAAATATACGTCTCCAGGATAAATTTACAAATGAGGAATGGCTGGGTCAAAAGGATAACTGTATTTTACCTTTCACTAAATAGTGTCAAATAGCTTTCCAAAGTGTTAACATTAATTCACATTACTCAACAGTTATATATAAGTGTTTATTGTCTTCCAGATAAGCACTGTGAAGGGAACACAGATAATACTGTGTATTATTAAACTTTATGACTCCCTCCAACTTCATAGGTAAAAATGCGATCCAGTCAGTTTGAATTTCATTCTCTTATGAACTTTTTAAGTGATCATAGGCTGCCCTCAATCCTACTTATGTCCTGGTCCTAAACCAGTTTAGATCAATGACTATTTATATGACTCTTCAAGATTCAGAAAGAAAGATTTAATTTCTCAAGTTGCAATCCATTCTAGTAGATTAAAATTAAAAAAAATTTTAACATAACAGCTTTATTGCTATTTAATTCACATGTAAATTCACCCTGGTAAAACAAAAACAAAAACAAAAACAACTTCACTCTCGTAAAGTGTGTAATTCGCTGGATTTTAGTATATTCAGAGTTGTGCAACCATCGCTATTATCTAATTTTAGAACATTTTCCTCATCCTCAGAAGGAACCCTGTTACCCATTAATAGCACTCCTTGTTTCCTCCCTCCCCACAGTCCGTGACAACCACCTAGTCTACTTTCTGTCTCTGTGGATTTGCCTATTTGTCTGTTTTGGACATTCCGTATAAATGGAATCATACCGTATGTGGCCTTTTGTGACTGACTCCTTTCACTTGGCACAATGTTTTCAAACATCATCCACAACGTGGTAGCTTTCAGTACTCCATTCCTTATTTTATTTTTGGTAAGATATACTAACAACATTTATCATTTTAATAGTTCGTGAGTGTACAATTCAGTAGCATTAAATATATTCATCGTGTTGTCAGCCCATCACCACTATCTATACCCCCAAATTTTTCATCCTCCCCAATGTAAATTCTATACCCATTAAACAATAACTCTACCTTCCTACCTCCCCCAACCTCTGGTAACCTCTCTTCTACTTTCTGTCTGTGAATTACCTGTTCTAGGCACCCCCTAGAAAGGGAATCAGACAATATTTGTCTCTCTGTGTCTAGCTGATTTCACAAAGCATAATGTTTTCAAGGTTCATTCATTTTGTAGCATATAGTCCATTTGTTTTCTGTGGCTGAATAGTATTCCACGGCATGTATGCATCACATTTTGAATGTATTTTATATAAGTAAGGTTGAGGTGAAACATTTTTAAAACTGTTTTTGTTTTTTTGTTTGTTTGTTTATTTATTTAGAGAGAATGAGCAGAGGAGGGACAAAGAGAGAGGAGAGAGAGAATCCCAAGCAGGCTCCTGCTCCACACTGAACCCGATGCAGGGCTCGATGCCACGACTGAGATCATGACCTGAGCCAAAATCTAGAGTTGCATGCTTAACCAGCTGAGCCACCCAGGTACCCCTAAGACTGTCTTTATAAAACAAGAAGTTTTTCATTATATTTTAGCAGCATACATCCCCCTGTAGTTTTAACTCATTTTCCTTCCATAGAGATTTGTTTATTCATTCACTAATTCAGCAAACATTTATTGAGCAACTTCCTTGCTCCCAACTCCAGGGTAGAATGCAAAGGAGAATAAAGAATGGTCTCTATTTCCAATGAGCCAACAGTGGAAAAGGAAAAAAGGCAAGGCAATTAACAATTACTGGTTGCTACAGCAATAGGAAGGGCCTATTCGTTCTGAGGAGGTCAGGGAATGTTTCTTCGGAGAAATAATGATTGACTTGAGCATTAAAGAATGAGGTTGGACAAGTGTGGTGGGAGGGGGATGACCTTCCAGGTAGGGTGAAAGCACAGGTAAAGAAAGTCATGAGAGTCTGGGTGGCTTAGTCGGTTAAGCATTGACTTCAGTTCAGGTCATGATGTCATGGTTGGTGAGCTCGTGCCATACTTTGGGTGAGATTGAGCCCCACTTCGTGTGTGCACGAGGCCTGCTTCAGGTGAGCATGAGTCCCGCTTCTGTCTCTCTCTGCCTCTCTCTCTCTGACCCTTGCTCACTCTTCCCCCTCTCTCTCAAAAGAAAGAAAGAAAGAAAGAAAGAAAGAAAGAAAGAAAGAAAGAAAATCATGAGACATATGAGGAAGCATGGTGCATTTACATGGTGTCTTTGAGGTTGTTATCGTATGAAGTATCACATTGGGGATCTGTAGTACAATGCTGGTCACAAAACCAAAGGTGAGCAGACCCTGTCCCTGGAGGCCTTTACTATATAATACAGATGGGAACTTATGAGAGGCCCAACTAAATCAGAGGCAGTGGAAATGAAGTGGGGGGTAGATTCAAAGAATATTTAGTGACATTGAATAGATGGGAGTTGGTGATAAATTACATTTGACCAATGAAAAGGAAGAAGTACATAGGATTACAAAGATAACAGCCTCAGGGACCTAGAGGGGAGTGAGGAGTTTGGTTAGAGACTTAAATGTGGTTTGTAAACACCTTAAGTTACATTTTAAGTAAACTTGGACCAGGTCCAAAGCTTTCAAAAGGCTCCAGAAAAGGTAGATTAAGTGTTCTGCTCTCCCTTCAAAGTCCAGTTCAATTTTCCCATTTGACCTCTTAAATATGGAATCTCTTGTACTGTTGCTGACACATCACTGGATCAGGTTTTCTTTTCTTTTCTTTTCTTTTCTTTTCTTTTCTTTTCTTTTCTT